>NC_036465.1:1418637-1720982 GCF_002775205.1 Xiphophorus maculatus
GCTGGACATCATTTAAACAGGCAGAAACTTTTATTTTGAAAAAGCTTTGATTGCTAAAACAACTGTGTATCTTTAACCCTAAACCTGAATGTGTTTCACCTGATCACTAGAGCTAAATAATCAGATCTAGTTCATGTGTTAGTTTCCTACTGGTTTACATAAAGCAAAGTTCATCTCAAGGTTTAGTTCAAGTTCAGGATTTTTCTACATTCAGCAGATTAATATATTTTTTTAAGCAGTTTGAACTAATTTTAGTTTTAACATGCAAACCTTATAAAACAACAATACAACTGTAAACATATTTCTACATAAACTATATTGTTATTTTTTTTACTGTTTCACATTAAATCTGATCAAAGTCAGGTAGAAATATCAAAATTGTTTTTATTTTTAAATTGTGAGAATACTGAGCAAGAGATTTTTTGCAGATTATTTTTAATCAGATTCAACAGTTTACATCCATTCTCTGGGTCAAACATTTCGTCTTTTAATCCCCCATAATCTGACAGCATCAGCTGCAGTAAAGCATTCACACACCATGATGCTGCCACTCCTTTACCTCAGTGTTAGCAGCATGTTTTCAGACCAGCATGTTTCCTCCAGTTTCCTTAAAATGTAACTGAGGTCATTATGCTGAAAGGTTTTCTGTTGCTTTAGGAGCTTTGGCTTCTTCCTCTGTAAGTGGCATTTCAGCTCATGCAGAAGCAGAACTGATACTGAGACATGGATTCATATTGGCTCCCAAATAGTTTAAAGGTTTAGTAATTATAATAACAAACATTCAGGTTGTTTTGGTAACAGAAGTCAATGGAAGCGGTGATCGGCACCAAGCTGACTGACTCCACTGAGTGAAGCAGGATTCCAGCACTAATCATCTAAAGCTTTCCTTTAATGCTGATTTTCACTGGATGCTCTTTTCGTCGACTGTAGCAGCGTCATAAAATACATAAAACATTAACTGATGGAGCTGCAGTCAATACTGACGATTGGTTTGGGGAAAAGCAGTTCGTTATCGATGTTCGCTTGGAAAAGTGTTTTTTCAGAAGATCAGTTTAAGACTCTGCTGTCATTGAGCGACTCAGACAGATTTACAGAACAACAGTAACAAACAGAAAGTAAAAGTCTGGACTCCATCCAACATCAAAGTCACCAAAACAACAAACCTGATAGAAGAAACCAGCATTTACACTGCAAAACACAAAACTTTACTCAGTATTCCTCTCTTGTTTCTAGTTCAGACATATTACACTGGAAATAAGACAAAACTAACTTACAAGAAACTTTTCAGAAAAATGTAGAAACTTGTTTAAATCAATGATTCCTCAATATTTATTTATATATATATAAAAATGTCATAAATCATTTTTCCATTTATAACAAGACATTTTTTCAATGTTATGGCAGCAGAATTAAAACATTTTTTAAAGTCAATATTAAGGATTTTTTCTTACTGAAAAGTTCATTGGAGGTAATTTTTGTCTTATTTCAAATGGACGTCTGCATGAGAAACACTTGGTATTTCAGACAGAAATATTTGGTAAGATGTTGTTTTTCTCCTACTGGTTCTGTAAATCATGTGATGTTTCCTGGTTGCTTTAAACTACGGGCCGGTTCAGGGGGTCCAAACAATCAGGCCGGCTCACTGCGTGGCGCGGTTTCCCACACCAACAGGCGCTGATGCATGGACAAATGAAGACGGATTGCATATGATGACACAAGTCAGGTTTAATTTGCTCTTTTGCCAAAAGTGGAAAGAGCAAAGGAAGAGAGATGCATCACCTGGAACTTAACTCAATATATTACAAAGCCCAAAGGTGTCGCTTTGATCTTTCCTTGTGAAGAGTTGTGACAGAGCCGTTCCACTCTTCCTGAACTCAGGTGGCCCTTCACACAATAGCCAGAGAAAATAACTTCATCTCCCAGACTAAATAAGAAGCTCTTCAAGTCCTGCTAGGATCTACAGAGGAAAAAGATGCAACAACCAGATGAAATTGTATTATTCTTCTCCAAAGTTGTTTCCCTTCACAGAGGAGAAGAGCTGCGCTGCAGACTGATACCTGCGTGGATTATAATTCTCTTATCTCTGCAGGCACAGGTGGGGTCGGCTTATTTTCAGCACAATCAGTTCAAATATCAGCAGAAAATCTATTTTATTATCCGCAGTTGGGAAATTCAGTGTGATTTATTTGTCAGCAGGTCGGAAAGATTTATTTTGAGCCGAGATTCTTGTCACCCTGGAAAGTAAAAAACCCTCCTTCCTGTGGAGTTCTGTTGGTTCTGCTGACCTGAGTCAGAACCAAACACTGACCTCATGTTTCTGAAACTCACCCCGGAAATGTATTTATATGTTCAAATGTGAAGTAATTTACTGGCAGTAAAGTGCAGAGCATCTGGAAAATAATCACACATTTCACTTCTTTTCTTTTTTTTACATTTTCTTATGCTACAACATTTTTCATATTCCTTTATTTAACCAGGTAGGCCACGTTGAGATCTAGATCTCATTTTCAAGAGGGACCTGAGCAAAAATTTGCAATACATAGCAACCTGGTTACAAGATAAAAACAATTAATACATGTGCACAAGTATAAAACAATAAAAACAATTTAAAAACAATGACACTGTGTCATAGAATCTTGTTGTCCATCTTTAAGAACTGATCGAAATAAGTCCAGTGAAATCATTTCCGACATCTTAAGTTCAGACTGCAGCTGATTCCGCGCTGTGGGATCAGGAATCAGGTGTGTTCAAAGACACGTTAGATCAGAGTCCCTGAACACACCGTCACATGGTGCTGACTGACCCGTCTCCATGGCGACGCTGGGTGATGCTCACTGAGTCTTTGAGGGAACGTCGAGTTTCCAGATAAAACATCCTGGGAAACCGACAGAAAGGCACCTGATTGGTTCTTCTACTGGATGGACAGGCATGTCATTGGACGGTTTCTGAGGTCCTCCTCCTCCTCCTCTTCCTCTCACTGACCCAGCATGTGGCTGATGTGACCCGGTTCTCCTCCCAGACAGCAGGGGCAGCGGCGCTGAGATCCGGTCCTGGTCAATCGGACCTGCTGCTCCTGCTGCTGATTGGTCACAGGCACACCATGGGACATTTCCATTGGATACTCTATCTGGAGCTCCGCCTCCAAACACACCCGCTTCTGCTGGCAGATCCAAGGCTCCGCCCCCTTCCTTTTCAGCAAGTTAGCTCCCTGCATGCTAACATTAGCCTGTTAGCTCCAAACTGTTTCCGGCCTGGAAAGCACAAACTGACCGGCCGACCGAGCAGCTTCCGGTTAAACTCCCAGTAAACTAACTCGGGACCCAATTAACCAGTTAACCAGTAACCAGCCCCAAACACACTGCTGCTGACCGGCAACACTATTCCAAATTATATTAAAAAATAATCTCTTTCCTTCACAAGGAAAGAGATTATTTTCATGTATTATCTCACATGATGAGATAATACTATAAAAAATAATTTTCAATGTCTTTTACCAGATCAGGAACATTTTAATGAAACAAAGTAAATCTGTTTTTGTGAGGAAGTGATGTCGACTCAGCGTTGGCCTCAGTAAGAAGGAAACCAGTTCACAAATTCTTTGCAGATTTCTTTTGCAGAAAATGGATGGAGAGCAACATTCTAGTCCTGCTACAGATTCTCAGTTGGATTAAGGTCTGGACTTTGACTAGGCCACTCTAACAAATGAATCTGCTTGGATCCAAACCATCCCATAATATCTCTGGCTGGATGTTCAGGCTGGTTGTTCCTCCATTATTGTCCTGGATTTAGCTCCATCCATCCTCCCACAGCATGATGCTGCCACCACCCTGATGTTCACTAATGTTCAGCAGCGAGAATCTGAGGGCAGAAACAGAAAAACTGCATTTATGTTCAGATTATTCAACAATTAACTAAAAAACAGGTCAGAATATTTGACTTTTATGTCACAAAACTTGTCTCCCTATTCCTAATTATGCATTATTTTATCTCAGTATCTCATAAAATCCTCCAAAAACACATGAAACGTTTGATGTAAAATAATCTAAGCTTGCAATAGATATGGATGCTTTTGCAGGCTCTGTGTTTCAGCAGCAGGTTGTAACGAGGCTCTGATTGGATGCAGAAGAAACTCAAAGTGTGCAACCTGGCACTGGGAGATGCAGTTTCAGCAGAAGCAGGACTGATAACGCTACAATCTGGGCTGCTACAGCTCTGCAGCACGCTCTCACCAAACTTTTCACAGAATTTGGCTCTTCCACACCCAGAGGCAGCCTGTGTTGCCATCTGTGGTTAAACCCTGACGCTTGTCCACATATTCTTAACTATTCCCTCTGAATCTGCTTCCTGTTGCAGTTTGTATCAGAAAAAGCGGTCCAGGCTTGAAGGAGCGATCTCTCCCAGAACCCCTCTGGTCCAGCTCCTCCACGGCGCTGCCTGGCTCTTCGGAGACCTCATGGTAGCTCAGTTTGGGTGAAGCTCCTCTCTGCTCTGGCCTCACAACACTTAGATGAACTCTGCACTGGAGTCAAAATAACACAGCTGTCAACCTGCTGCTGCAGGCAGAAACTCCACCCACACACCGTGGCAGATACTGACACCCTGTTTCCTTAAAAACATCCAAAATCCAGAGAGTTCTGCGGAGATAAGTGTCTGTTACAGATCAAATTTAATGGACTTTTATTCCTAACTACCCCTCATAGTGAAGTATTCAACATCATGTTAAGCATGTAAACCATTATGAAGAGAATAATGGCTCTAATATAGGAGAAGGAGTGCGTAAGTAAGGCTGATGAGTCAATAAAGTCTGAAGGATTTTTCTCCTGGATGACACAGGAAGAGGAATAATGCTCTATAATGATGTTACAATACTGGATCCACTTTAGCTCAGTGGACTCAGAGCCATAACATTGATTTAAAACACGCAGGCCGTCAGCAGGCGGCTAAACGGAAAGAAACACTGAATGTTTAAATGAATAAAAAGAATTAAGTACAGATTTTATTGGGATGTTATGTTAACTGGCTAACAGGAAGAGGTGCATCATTTTGAAGAGGAAGGAAAATGAAACTTAAACATCTAAAATTGTTTGTCACATGTTTTCATGTTAATTCTTTTTATAGTTTTTAGAAATAATTTTCAGGGTTTTGTCTCGACCAGATTAAAAGATTTAGGGTCAGAAATTTTTGCCAATTTTTGGTAAAAAGCGCAAACTCAGTCAGGTTGGATGGAGAGCAATACTCCAGTCCAGGACTTTGATTAGGCCAGTTTTACCCATGAAGCTGCTCTGACATGATCCTAATATCTCTTGTAAACATGACTTATAGGAGTTTTTTTCAACAACGGCTTTTCTCTCTTATATCAGGAGAAAATAAATACACATAAAGAAAATGCAGTTTTCAAGGAGTTATTGCATCAGAATAACACTAAACTAAAAACACCAGTGGATTTTATTGGTGCTTTTTGAAAACATTTCCAAAAATATCAACGTCACACAGAAGAAAAAATAAAACAATATCTAAATAAAATGGCTCATCTTGTGAAATGGCAATAATTTTTACATAATAGAAATTGATAAAAATCATAAGTTGTTTTTTGAAAAGGCAATGAAGCAACGTTTCCGTCTCTAAACAGGTTGAAATATGAAACTGATATTCACAAATCGCACCAACGTTTTTCTCTCTCCCCCATTAAAGATCCCGCCCCCTTTCTGTCAGGTAGCTGATTGGACAGATGCTCCAAAAATGACCTAGTTAAAGTAAACAGAACGCAGCGCTCTACAGTGAGCTAAATATTATTTAGCTAGCATGTAGCTCATATTAGCATATCCTATGTAGGGAGCGCTACTGATTATTATGAGAAACAAAAATTATTTAAATTTTTTAAAATTATATATTAAATTACATTTTGTTCCCATTAAGAGAAAACGTTTCCAGTGCAGCTGCAGCATGTAATCATGATCTGGACTGATGCAGCTTCACCAGCTCTGGTCAGGAGGGGCAGCAGAAAGCAGAGCAGACCGGCGCAGCACGGAGCCTCACACTCAGCCTCACACTCAGCCTGCTTGTTTTATAGCTGCAAAACCTCAGCGGAGATTTTCCCACTGAGTGAAAATAAAAGGAGGCAGAACAGAGAGGCGCTGATTGCGAAGCTTCAAACCTGGTCATGATTCTGAAGTCCTCTGCTATCCATGTGTTTATTTATGTTGCTGGTTCAGAGCCTCAGGATGCCGTCCTGAATGTACATTTGATTCCTCAGAGAACCGTTTGTCCCATTTTCCCCCTATAAGGTTCCTGGGTAATTCAGATAAAAACTGATAGTTGAGAGCCGTTTACCAATCCATCCATATCTGAGATCAGGAGGGGAAGGTAACAGATCCAGATCCAGGCTTCATGGAGCGCGTCTGGAGCAGATCCAATAGGAAACCCACACTGTCGGCCTGATAAGACCCCAACACCCGACCCCACCACATGACCCCATCGCCTGACCACCACATGACCCCATCGCCTGACCACCACATGACCCCATCGCCTGACCACCACATGACCCCATCGCCTCATCACCTGACCCCACCACCTGACCCCACCACCTGACCACCACCTTACAGAGAAGCGACTCCCAGCTCCAGATGATGGAGTTCCTCACTACGACACCAAGAGCTGCTTCATGGTCCTTTGTGGTTGTGACTCAGTAAATCTTATTTATTTATTTAAAGGTTACTCCATGGTGTTCAGGTTTAGAGGAATATAACAAGATCTGAAAGCGAAGCTTAAACAGGAAATAATTTTCAAAATTCACTTTTTGTGTTTTTTGACTCTACTGCTTCTATAAACAGTCCAAGCACTTAAAAAAACAACCCAACAAATTTAGTGGCAATAACTTCATACTTTTTGGTGTCTGGAAAATTAGCCGTTTTAAAAACCTGGTTGTAAAATCTCATTCATTGGGGACTTCCCGTTACCTAGCAACCCAAGCTGAGCTCCAGCATGTTTAGTCAGCTGGTCTTCCCGCTGTACAATGGCTGCTGGAAAAGACAAGAGTCTTGTTGTTGACTTAGCATCCAGAAACTGCTTCCAGCTTTCTTGATGGTTTTGCAGGAGGCTCCATTTCTGCTTTTCAAAGATGTACGGTTGTAGAATCTGTTTGTAGCCATTTTCACAGCAACTCATTTGGTTTTAAAGTGACAGAGGCCCTAAAACAGCTGAAAAGAGTTAGAACTGGATTTATAGATCAATTCAAATTTCTTCATTAAAAATTATTTAGTGCAAAAACGTAACAAACATTTTTCTGTTGCCCACAGGCATATCCTGACCTGTTCAAGGTCACCTTTAAAATCATGTTCCTGTCGTTTTTGTGAGCTACAACACAACATGCAACCTAATTATTATCAACTCTTCTTATTGCATTTTATTCCATGCAATAAAAGACAAACTAATTATTTAAAAATCGTGCCATGGGA
Organism: Xiphophorus maculatus; assembly: GCF_002775205.1. Classification (NCBI taxonomy): domain Eukaryota; kingdom Metazoa; phylum Chordata; class Actinopteri; order Cyprinodontiformes; family Poeciliidae; genus Xiphophorus; species Xiphophorus maculatus. The sequence goes on from NC_036465.1 coordinate 1,426,092, forward strand.
TTTTCTGCATGATCTGTATTTCAGGTTAGGATCATTTGAAAACAGTAACTCTGGCAAATAGAAATATCACTATGCTAATTATTAATATATGTATCTGAAACAGTCTCAAATTTTATTGAAAGAATTAAAAGCATATAAATGAAGATTAGGGCTTTGAAAATATATTTTTTGTTTTGTGTTCGGTACACAGACACAGATCATGTTCCTGTCTTTACGGGTTTTGTGATCAGACTCAGGTCAAATCTAAAAAGCGTCTGTGGACGTTTTAAAGAATCCAAGCTGCCTTCAGAGTGAGACGTCGTCCTGTGAAAGTCACTTTGGTCAGCAACACTGACAACCTGGTACAAATATTGATTGGTAGAACCAGACCTAAAATAAAAGAACCATAACCCAAAGAGTTTGAGCTTCACCTGCATGGCTCTGGACAGGTTGGGTCAATTAATCCTGCATCCGTCCTCTGCGCTCTGAGCAGAAACAGAAAGCTTCAGCTGTCCGGCTCTGGTGAGCCTGTTCTCTCTGCAGCTCCTGATTTCTGTTCTCAGCTGTCAGGAGTGAAACCTGACATGGTCAGCTGCTGGTAAAAACGGATCCAATTTGAGGTTTGACACGTGCGATCTGACATGCTTTCCCGCTCAGCAGTTGTAAGGGGAACTTAGCGAGGCCCTGTTGTCTGGCTGCTCTGCTCCCACTTCTCCTCCAACACCGTGTTTCTGTCTGACACTCCCAGGGCCTTTCTGCATTTTCCCCACTTGGGAAAACAATAGATTGCAGCGCATGGCATGTCAGGAGCGAACCTGAACGGCTTCATCCTTTACGTTATATGAGGCTCAAAACCAACAAGGTTTGATTATTTTTTCAATTCCAGCATTTAGTCTGAAATGCAGAAAAGCACTGATCCTGTGCTCCACGTTTCTGTTTAATGCTTATTGGTTATCTTGCATGACATCTGTTTTAACTAACATATTGCATAAACACGTATCATTTTTGCATATATTTCCAGCTCACCTTAACTTAGAAGCTGATGTTGAAGTGACCGACTTCTACAGGCCTCTGCATCTCCTGGATATTATTTCTATGGCTGCTTGTTGATCCTCAAACAGTGATGGGACCTGAACGCAGCACCGTGTTCAACCATCAGCTCAACCCACAAAGGATGGAGATATTTACAACCAGAACCTCAGGAAAACCTCAAAGTCTTTATAAGCCAAAACTCCAGTTTAAATACCATAAAAAGGGAAAAATATCAGTGAAGGAATATCATTTATTAAAGCCACCCCAAGCATAAACTGCATAATCATTCAGAAATAGCATGTTCGCTTAAAGTAGGGCACAATCATTACTATTACAGTTTGAGAAGTAGTGCTGTCTATCTTTCTCCACACATGCAGTTTCTGTGTGAGGATAATAGAAACATCTCCACAGCTGAACTCAAGGCCTCGGCTGAATAAAAACATCTTCTATCTCCAGGCTGGGACACGGAAAACAACCAGAGGAGAAAATAAAAGGTTAAAAATGTGCAGAATAACAACACATACATAAACAACCTGCAACTCAAGTACACGGCTGCCAGTCCTGCACCAGACCTCACTTTGTATGTTTACTTAGAATAATTTTAACCTTGTGAAAATAAATCAAAAACTGAAATGAGATAAGATAAGATATACCTTATTGTCCCTGAGGAAAATCCATAAGGTTCAGGTTTACTTGCACACCAATAAAAAACACAATATGATGAATATTCCATCTATCTCGACTTTTGCTGCATCAGTTGTACTCGGAACTGGAAATTCCAACTTCCCAGTTTGAAAAATAAACTGGTTTGCCCTCCAAAGTAGGATTTTCAGCTGGGAAACTGGAAGCAGCTCCCACTACCCCCAGTTACAACATGTCAGACCAACTTCTTGTTTCAATATGGCCGCTCCATATTGAAACAGAACTCACTGCTCTGTTTCACCGGCAGTGAGTTCTGGTGGAAACATGATTATTTTACAAGACACACATGCAAGAGTCTAAAGTCAAAGCTGCATGTAGCGCCTGAAACTCTAAACTGAATTAACTCAAAGTGGAATTACCTTTTGGAGAATAGATGACGTTTGTCAGAGGAACTGCAAACAGTATTTATGGGCGTTGCCATGGTGAAATCCCGACTTGTTAACTGGAACGTTGTTTCCTCTGGTCTGACGTCAAACCCAGCTCCAAGATCCAACTTCTGCTGTGACGCATCTTGGAGTTTTATCCTGTGAAAGGTGCTTTATAGATAAAGTTTAACTTGCTTTACATGTCTAATCTAAAATTCATCTGTTGCCGTTTCATTTCTGTGATGTGAAGAGGAGGGGTGACAGTACACATCCCTGTGGTGCGCCGTTGTTGTTTGTCTTTCCCTGAAAACAACCATCAGGAAACCAAAGTCTCTTTTTAATAGCAAGGATTAATAACATCATGCTGTAAAGGTGTTATATTTTTAATTATAGATGTTTTATAACCAGATTTAATTCAATCTAGTAGAGCTGGTTCAAAACTGCAGTACCACCTCCAGCCTTTAGGGGCGCTGGCTGTAAGTCGCCTCAGGGTAAGAACAGTGACCTAAAATGATAATTAATTTAAACCAGTTTTTGCATGAGATGAGATAAGGGCATTTTGAGTGACCCGTGTTCTGTCTGAATCCGTCCCTTTAATTCCTGCATGAAGCCGTTTTCAGAACATGATTCGCCTCCCAGCATGGAGCTGCTGAAAACACCACCGCTTAGCTATTCAACACCTCGCTTTGAAAATCCCAGAAGAAGAAAGCTTAGGTGACATTTAAGCATTTATGAGTACAAATGTAAGTCTTCTTCTTGAGGGCTTAACCTTGATGGAGTTTAAATCACTCTTGGTTTCACAATGTGGGAGGGAAGAGTTTCCACTCCGCTTCCTCTCATGTGTGGAGTTCAGCCGCGGCAACACTTCCAAAAATACACCTGCAGTGATGAAATATCCCAGAAGAAATTTATACAAATGTAGAATGATGCCTCCTCAACAGCAAAAGCAGAAATAAATGATGACTTTTTTCTATCAGGAGGAAACATTGAGGTGGAATATGAAACTTTCTGTCTCTTCAGCCCCATTTATCATTAAACAGTTACATAGGCAAAGAATTCAATTTTTCCTCCTCATTTTGTTTTTTCATGACTGCGTATTCGAGAAAGGGCAAAAACATAATTACAGAATGCAGCAACACACTAACAAAGAAATATTGACTGTTGGCTTCCAGGAGAGCGCTGGGTGTGAAGCATGCGGCGGTTTCTGTTGCTAATATCGCTTCACCCTCTATTATCCTGGAGACATTTTTCACTGCAGGCTGGAGCATTAGAGAGGTTTACATCTAAAAGGAAGGAAACAACTTTCAGGCCCACAGCTTCATCTTTACAGTGAGGAAAGACAAAGGAAGGCAGAACGCTAAACAGAGTTAAACAGAGTTAAACAGAGTTAAACAGAGTTAGCGTTCTGCTAACTCGCTAACAGAGTTAGCGTTCTCCAGAGCAGGTTAGCGGAGGTGCACAGCAGCACATGCATGTGCTCGTCCTGCAGACAGACGCAGCTTTTGGATGTCAGGTTGGAAGTGGAGTCGGTTCACATGGGAGCTCATTTGGCAGAGGGAGAGCCACTGGGGAGCCTAATGAAAGCACAGAGCTGGGCTGGAACTGGGACCAGTCAAACCACCGGCTCTCCCTCTTCCTCTCAGATGATTTGCAGGTTTTTACCATATTCTATATTCTGTGTGCTACAGTCTGTAGCCTGAAGGGCTTGAAAATCTATTCAAAAGCGTAGCGTGTAATTTCAGAACTACATCAGTTCTAACAAGCGCATGTTTTTTTCCGGATTCCTTGGAGTTGTTTTGCAGATATGTGTATTCACACCGACTGCAGTGGTCAACATAAGCCCTCCTCATCCTCAGCTGACCTTTTTTCTCACAAGAAACAGCTTATTGACGCGTTCATCCACCCAGAGCTCCGTGTTCAAGAGCTTCAGTGGGACACATCGCCTCATATCCTTCACTCCGTTAAAACATGGCGCTCTGAGAATTCACAGCAGCTTCAGCTTCCTGCTGAAATCCGGTCAGTTTTTGCACAGAATGGAAAAACTGAAACAGCTGCAATTTCACAGATGACATGGATTTATTTCACACAGAATTAGGGCCTTTATTTTGGTTGCAGTAGTTTGTCACTAACACAAACATTAAATCAGACCAATAAAATAGGATTTTCCATCCATGTCCTGCACTGGGTTTCCTGTTGCACGAATTACTGCATCAGTGCGGCGTGACACGGAGGTCAGCCTGTGGTTCTGCTGAGGTTTGATGTCTTTGTTGGTTCTGGTGTCTCTCATCTTCCAATAGATTCTCAATTTGGGCTCAGGTCAGATAAGGTTGCTGGTGTTGCCATGGCGATAGTACCAAATCATCACAGACCGTGGAAACTTCACTCTGGATCCTGGCCCACTCTGCTCTTTCTCCAGACTTTCAGACCTTGATCTGCAGAGGAAATGAAAACTTTCCTTTACTCTGAAAACATGACTGGTTTCGGTTCTGGTTCTCAGGTGAGACGGTTCTGAGGAAGTCTCTGGCTTTGAAGCTGGATGTTTCTTCATCGTTCTCTTAATGCTGAAGTTCTGAACATGCAACACCACCGGTGAAAACGATGATAAAACATAGAATCATAAACTAACTTTAAATTGAGGATGAAATGATTTCAGTGTTGGTGGTTTAAAAGTGTGGAGGAGGCGGAGGAAAATGCAGATGCAGCAGTTCAGTTATTTCCTCTGAGGCCAAACAAAAATATGTTTACTTTCATTATGGATTTTTATTTTATGTTACCTTTTTAAATAGTTATTTTGTTGGTTTTCTGTGATGTTTCTGTCTGTGAAAAAGGTCCAGATCAGTGAATATGTTTAAAGGCCCAGTAGATTCACCATCACCGCTGAGTTCAGGTTTTTTCTTTAGTATTTGTGTCGACTCAGTGATGCTGCTGCATATTTTTGCGTCTGTACATTGTTTGGATTTATAGAATAATATGCCGTCTCAATTTGATCAAACTCTCCATTCAACCTTCATTTAATGCGCAGCCTGCTGCGGGTGATATTACACATACAGGAACTTATTATTTCTTATTGATGCTTTTTTTCTTTCTCAGTTAGGAACTCAGCAGCAGTCCGCCGGATTAAACTGCAGATGTGACACAGCTTCATACTTTACGATGTTTACTCACTGATGGTTTCCATTGGTGATAACTGCAAAGGAGAAAAACAAGTGCAGATTTCCAGTTTCCCAGCTCTATGCTTGATTATTCATGTGATTAAAAGTTCTGAAGGGTGTCTGACCTTTCAGAAACGGCATAATTTCCATCTTGATGACTGAAGTAAATGACCCCTTTGATTGGTTGTGAATAATTACAGTGATAAGTCTGTTGGTGAGGTTTTTCCTGTGCAGCTTGTGCCAACGACTGTCCAGTCTGAACAGGAACTGCATTAGTCGCTTTAGGCTGAGACGCCCATCTGCTTTGGAAAATCGTCTCCCTAATTAGAAGAACAGAGATGGTCAAACGAGTCAATAGGTGATGAGAGGAGCAGCAGCTTCACTGTGGTCACACCTTTAAACATGCAACAGAAACACACAGATCTGATCAAAACACAATTAGCACAAAGAGATCTGCATAAAACCAATATCTCCATGGAAATGTAATTCACATTTAACCCTCTGAAATGTATCCAGGCTACACATACCGACCTCTCATCCAGTGATGTGAATCACTTAATATTTGGAGGAAATGAAAACAATTAAATTTAATAATAATAGGTGGAAGTCAGTATTTTTGTTTACATTTAATAAAAATATATCTTTAGAATATGCAGTTCTGGTAAGATGTTTACACCTGAATGTCAGAATTAATTATTTTGAAGTGTTTAATGAAGCATTTAAATTGTTCATTTTCCTGAGTGGGATGGTTATGTGACATAATTTCAGAGATTTTTTTGTCCTCATCAACATTCTTTGTGCTTAATGTCAAGAGTTGCGGTGCAGATGGTGAGGCAGAACGCTTGGAGAGCCAGGTAGAGGTGAATAATGATGATTTAATGTAAATAATCCAGAATTGCACAGTCCAAATCTCTAGCAGCACTGCTGAGCGGAAGCTGAGGCTCAATACAGGTAGCAATGGAGAACACGAATGGACAAACCTGACACACGGCAGAACAGACGCCAAATGAGACGAGGACCCGACAAAGACACAGACACACAGGTGACACTAAATACACAGGAGGTGATCAGGGAATGAGACACACCTGGGAGTAATCAAGGGGAGACAGGACAACACGGCGACTCAGACACAGAGAACTCGAAATAAATACACAGAAAAACACAGGTCACGACACTTAATGCTGCAGACTGATCACTGGACTGTAATGTTTCTGTTAAAGAACAAAATTCTTGGTTCTGCAAACCGTTCAGGTCGTGCAGTTCCAGATCATCACACCGCCATGTTGGATTTTAAGAACGATGCTATTTTTATGCGACTACTCCTCTCATACTTGTAGTAGATTACAGTTTTAATGTGTTTATACATCTTATTCTGGTTAATTTAGGGCCTGATGCAGATCTCTGGTCTCTAAGGGTGAGTTCATACCAGCTCTCTTTATTCCGCTGTAATCAAACCGCAGTTCGTTTGGGGACGTGTGAACCAATCAAACTCTGGTCTGGGCTCAGTTCAAGTGAACCCTGATGCAACTCAAATGCATATGTGAACACCAAGTGGACTGGAGAACGCTCCAAAAGCAGGAAGTGGACTACAGCGCAGAGCATTCTGGGTAAATACAACCAAAACAAACGCGTGAGTCTAATGGGGAATTCAAGGTTTTTACCAAAGACTAAAGAGAAATCCTCCAACCTCTGTTTCCATTTGGTAAAGAAGGAAGTTGCGCTCTGTGTCTTCTTCAGAGATTTCCATGTGGTTTAATTTAGTGGTTGCTGGTGCAGCACCCCCACAGGTGAGGAGGGGAACAGGTTGCCCAATCAAACCGTCTCTGCTGGACTATCAGGTGGGAAAACAGCCAACAACCTTAAAGTCATTTTATAGTACTTTATACATTAACAGTATTATTATACATTAAACCTGCAAAGGAAAACAGAGAATCTGGGGCTGAAATCTGTGTAGAATTGCACACCCTGTATCTGATATCTATATGATGCAACGACAAACCGTAAACTGGAGGCAGCATAATGTTAGAAATATAACATTAGGAATAATTGGACACATAGGTACAAATACATATTCATTTATTTCACATACATTTTTTCAACTTTTACTTTTTGTAGTTTTTACAATCTATATGATTCAACAACAAAATGAAGAACTACCACAACAAAGTCCAAATTTTCTACAGGGGAAAATGATGCAGATGTCACTTTTGTAAAATTGACACATGTAGTTAGCCAACCAGCAAAGATACAGTTAAAGTAAAAAAAGACAAAAATAGGACAAAAAGGTGGTTTGTGACCTGGACTAGGCCGTTTTCAGGATGATCAGAGGTTCGTGTTAGGTCCTGAACAGTGTTAGAGCGTTGGCTTTTGCAAAATTATCAACATTTTCCATAAATATTTATTATTAGTAAATTCTATATGTTTCATATTATCCAGGTGGCAATCGGGGGACAGGGACAGAAACTCAGCCATAGAGGAGAAGCCCTTCCTAAATCAATGGAAACTCGTTCTTGCAGAACATTGGGGTTACAGTTTTGGCTAATGTATCCCATGAATATTGCTATGAATAGTTCTGTTGAATGAATATCCACACAGGTACATAATGAAGCATTCAGTAAACATACTGAACAGAAGAACTCATGGTGTCTTTCATTGTTCAGTGAATAAGCATGGCGCAGGACTAAACAAAGTAGGTTAATAGCTTAGATACAAATTCATACTGTACATTGTGTAGACGAGTCTGTAGTCAACCCAAAACTAAGGGCTTCTTTTTGTACATACAAATTTCAAAAAGTTAATACATGACACCTTTTGCCTTTAGGTCCCCATGGCAACAACTGTTTCCATGCCTCTTCTGAGAAGTCGCCAGCTGGCAGTTATGTAAGACGTGTAATGTGCTTTTCGCTGCTGAATCTCGGCATCAATCCAGTGATTTACAGAATGTCCCTTTATGCTAGATAGTCTAAAAAGTTTCACAACCACTTTCATTCTGTCATTCTATTTTCAAAAAAATACTTTATACTCCAGCTGTGTCCACAATCCCGTCCTCTTCCGTCTTGCTTCTATATATGTATTTATAACTTACATCATTTTCATGTTAAAACGCCGCGGACCAGCCTGTCCCTCTGCTGAATCGACATTAGTACCGTTGGACTTTGACCGAGGTACATATTCCACATCGATGTTGTTTTTATGTTTTCCTTTTCCTCTGCTCCACACGAAAAGGAGCAGGAAGCAAAACAAGACCACTCCCAGGAAGGTGAAGCAGCCCATAGCGGTGGACACTAAAATAGTCTTCAGGTCCAGACCAAGGGAAATGTTGGCCGTTTCGTTGGCAGTGCCGTTGTTAGGGTCTGTGTAATGCTGGGTCCTGTTGGCGTACAGCGACCCCAGACTTTTCACCGCTAATGAAGCCATCAGGGTGTCATTTCCAGCAGTGTTGGAGGCCAGGCAGAGGTACACGCCACTGTCTTGTATCTCTGCAGACTTGATCTCTAATGTGCCATTGTTGTGCACCGTCAGTCGTCCGTGGTTCCGACTCGTCAGTACTCGTCGACGTGGGGACAGCCACGACAGGCTCGGCCTCGGCGTCCCTTCGGCGCTGCAGCGCAGCATTGCCTGCTGGCCCTCGTCCACAGTAATTGTTTGGGTTTTATTCTCGCGGATTTTTGGCTTGGTGCACGTTACGTAGTAAGACAGGAGCGCCTCCTTGAACTCCTTGAAAGGCCGACCACGGATCCCCTCGGGTGTGCTGCATTCTGGCTGCGAGTCTCCAAACAAAATGGAGTGCTTTTTCTGCAGGATCCACATGAGACGACAGTCACACACCAAGGGGTTGTTGTTGATCAGAAGGACCTCCAGAGCCTCGGGGGACTGGAACACGCCCTTTTCCAGGGTGTCCAGGCGGTTGTGGGAGACGTTGAGCACCTTGAGACCCCGTAGGCCTTGAAAGGCGTACAGATCGATGGTGGTCAGCTGAGCTCCCACTAGATGCAACTCTCGCAACCGAACCAGCTCCATCAGCATCCCTCCTTCGATGTGGCGGATCCGGTTGAAGGACAGGTTGAGGTGGGTCAGGTAGGGCAGGTGCTTCAGGGCTTGGTAAGGGAAGGAGGATAAGTTGGTGTTGGTTATGAACAATGTGGTCAGGTTCAGGCCATGCAGGGTATTCACTGGCACGTGGTCCAGTGAAGGCCAGTTATCGATTTCTAAATGCCGCAACCGGAACAGCTTTTTGAAGGAGTACGGATGCAAAGTGCTAATGCTGAGGTAACGGAGATGAAGGCTGACCAGGTTGTGCAGGTGAGAGAGCGCCTCGGTGGGTACAACTGTAAGGTTGCATCGTTCTAAAGTTAATTCCTCCAGGCTCAGGAGTCCACTGAACGCACGGTGAGAAATATAAACCAGGTCATTGTCTCCCACTTCCAAAGACCTCAGATTATGTAAATCCTGGAACATATAATCCAAAAGAATGACGATCTTGTTGTCACTGATATCCAGTTGGGTTAGATTTGTCAGGGCTGTGAAAACCCCCAGAGGGATGAGCTTGATGCGGTTGCTCTTTAGGCTGAGTGAGTGCATGTTAAACAAGGCGTTAAAAGCTCCAGGCTCGACGTAGCTGATCAGATTCCCACTGAGGTCCAGTTCCTCCAGACCAGGGAAGTTAATAAAGTCATCAGGGTTGATCATTGTCAGCTTGTTTTTACTCAGGTCCAGGATCCTGGTCTCGGTCGGGATGCCGTCTGGGATGGTGGGCATTCGCTTGCGGTGACAGACGACGGCCTTGGTCTGGGCCGAGCACTCGCAGCGTGAGGGACATCCTAAAGAAGAGCCCACAAAGGCAGCCACTAGTACCAGTCCAAGGAATGGCTGCCAGCAGGAGACGACCGCGTGCAGCATGACTTTGTTCAGACAGTCCACCGTTCTGTCACGGTTCTGCAAAAAACACAAAGACCAGAAAAAGGTTCTTAAATACCAAATCAAGTTGGAACTTCCTGCAAAAACAACGTAAATGACACAGAATAAGACTCAGTCTGATTCTCTAGACTCATTTCTAACTTCTGGCTTTTGGTTTTGAGCTGCTAAATAATTCAAACTAAACTAAACTACTGGAACTTTTTCCCAAAGCTTTTCCAACTCGATTAGACCTCCAACATGACGAGGTTCTTCCTGCGTAAATTCAGGAGCTTTTCAAGGTATGAGAAATGTAAAAAGCTTTGATTCAGACCACAATACAAATTCCTCAAACATTCATGGTTTAATAAAAAGAGGCAGATATGAGGCGCAGTGAGAAAAGGCTGCAGAGTCACATCTGGGTTTCTGTCGTCCTTCATGTCCAGTTCAGCAGAACCAGAAACAGCGACTGAGGTCATCGGTGCAACGCCGTCATCCTGCTAACGCAGTCAGTCAGCTGACTGCGTTAGCACAGCCAGCTGCACTGGAAACGTCTCAGTCACAACATCTTTGCACATCCTCAGTTTATAAACACTCATTTTTTTATTTTCACATTACAAATATTTTTGTATAAATCATTAACGGCCGTTTTACATTTATTGCTGTTTTCCAGATTCTAAACAGCTGATATGTTTTTATTGGTCAGCTAAAGGATCATTGAGTTTGAAAAGTTTGTTTCCGACGTTTGTAGTCAGACGAATCCAGCAGAGCGAAGCTCTGACCTGTTGACTCCGTTAGTGAAAGTTATGAAGAAATCTCCAACTGTTTGTTCTTTTCCTTAAATACTTTGACCTGGAGAGAAACTCCTCAGGTGGGCGATCAGAAATAGTTAGATCTAAATATTTTTTCATGTTTGGGTCTCAGGCTGGAAATGATCTCGGTTATTTTAAAATAAAAAACTCCCATCATGCAACAGTCACTTCAGAACAGAAAGAAGTTCTGCAGCGTTTCAAACATTTCATCAGGAAGTAGTGAGCAACTGTGAAGATGAAAGACAATGATTCATGGATGTTACATGATTACAAATACAAATCTGAAAAGTGTGGTGTGCAGTTCTAGTCAGCAAAACGCTACAAATTCACCAGCTGGTTTTTTGGAGTCGTTCTTTTTTTCCTGAACTTTCTTTTTCAATTCTGCCCCAAAATCAAACAACCACAACTAAATTCAGATTACATGAGGAGCTTCTGGAAACATACATTTTCTAGTTCTCCCATAGACTCTCAGTTAGTTTTAACTCTACTTTGACTAGGCCATTCTAACCCATGCCTCTGATCTTTGGCTGCATGTTGAGGATAATCGTCCTGCCTCAGCCTCAGGTCTTCACCTGAAACATTTGGTAAATATTCTCTACTTTGGTTTGTCTTTCACATAAAGTCTCCAGATCATACGCTGAAGTTTTTGTTTTTATTTTAATGTGACAAAAGATTTTTACAGCGTCCTCACATGAGCTAGAACAGGATCTAGAAATATTCCTCTTGTCTCGTTTTGCTTCATTTGGAGCTACTTTAGTTTTTTCTTGTGGTATTTTTGGTTCAGCCTCCAAACAAAAGAAAACTTCTGGATGTTTCTGAATTCCCTGCCTTGGATATTCTGGGTTGTACAAATGAAAATATGTGACGAAGATAATTAAAGATAGATGTCTAAGAAAACTTTAACAGTGCCATCATGATGAATATGCATGCTAATTGAATAGTCTTCAGATTTATTTCATGGTTTATGATTTCTGCAAAAAAAATGCCTCATTTTAGTTATAATATTGATGTAAACACCATTTATTTAAAATATGCATCTCTTCTTTCTTTTTAAAGGTCTGCTGATAATAACTACAAACAGATCAAATTATGTTGTGAGTTCAAAACATGGAAAACAATTATTATTTCACAGTGAAAGTTCAGGGGTTCATTAGTTAAATTACTGTGAGAATGAAGCTGTTCCAGAAGGAATGTCTGACATTTATCTCCATTAATTTGTTGTTTTACTTCCTGGTAGGACCAGAAATAAGGATCTCTGGTTCTGCTGTGAATTCCTCCCTCCGAGTCCAGACAGGATCAAGGAGCGTTTTCTGGAGCAGGTAGAGATCCTGAGCAGAACCTCTCTGGTCCACGAAGCAGAACTTCTGCAGAACCCAGAAATGATTCGGTTTTAATTAGAGCCGAGCAATCAGGGCTCCGATTATCCATCAGCGTCTGTCTGCCCGCCATGCAGAGTGGTCACCCGCAGACCTCAAATTATTCACCAACTAATTATCCCCACAGCTCAAAAATGGAGTAAATATTGTTATGCAATTAAAGTATATCTATATAATATCTGACTAAATCGTGGGCATTGCTCTGGTGGAGGTCAGCTTGTTTCACTTCATCTTGGCAATGCTGCTGTATTTAAAATGATAATATTTACTAAACCTACATGATTAGGAATAATCTAAGAATATTTGTATATTTCTGAATATGTGCTGTGGAAACTTACAGCATGTTAACTGGTCAAGCTGATAAAAGTGCAACAGAAAATGAGTAACAACCTAAAATAACTTGGAAACAAAAGCATTTCATTTCTACGGGTGACTTTGTAAGTTCTGCAGTTTGTTCACCTTTAGTGTGTAAAATAAATGGTCACTAAGTGTAAACATTTCACAAAGGCGTTGATCTGAGGTTGAACACCCTGGATTCTCATTTCTACGTGTTGATGAGGATGCAGATAAAAAGCTGGTCTTTGTGCAATCAGCCAATAAAAAGCCTCTGAAAACGTCCGACTTCGTTCATCTGGAAGGTTTTCACACCGTTTGATGGCCTCCGGTTCTGATCGCTGCACAGAACCCAGTTCCTCCTCCTCGCTCTGCTCATCATGCTTTCTTTACCAGCCAATCAGCAGCAACCTTTAGGAAAGTAATTAGTGGCAAATTTAGGTGTTTTTACTTGGATAATGGATGCATAAAATGGGAAATGAGGGAAAACCATAAGCAGGAAAATAATAAACGCATCGTTATGAGTATTGATTCAGGGTGTGAATTTTCTGCATGCTTGGTTCGGCGTCTGTTCCAACTTTAGAGAGTCAATTTCTTTACAGCTGAACTTGCAGTAATAAATATTAACTCAGGAGATAGCAGAGAATATTGAAAGAAGGTAACTAAAAAAAATCAGTTCCAGAAAGTGAAAACGTTCAATTTAAAAGTTATTTACCCCAAAGGGGAATTGAATGTTGTAACTCATAACATACAAGTTTCTTCACAGTCGTGGATGTTGATGCTTTGAGTTAAAAGATTCATCTTTACTGTCCAGTTCGCTCAGCTGCTTTTTAATTGATGATCGAAAATAGAAAAATTTAAAAACGACTTTTGTCATTATTCATTTTCACATGAGATTAAAAAAATACATCAATGTTTTATTTGTATTTTTGACTTCATCCTCACATGAAAAACATTTATGATTTGATTTGGATGTTTATTTGGTGACATGGTGTCTGAAGTGAAGATTTGTTCCCCTGCAGCAGAACAAAGATTCACTCACAGGCATAAAAACACAAACACAAGATTGTTTTCAGATTTTTAACAGTAATAATCTTTAAAAATCATATTTTATTCCCTCTCCACTTCACAACCACGAAGACTTCAGTTTGTGGTTGTAATGTAACAAAAGTTTAAGAGGTTTAAACATTTTTGCAGCCAAGATTATTCGTACTTTCTGTGACCATGAAGGAGACACGGATCTACAGACGTTCATCTGACTGCTTAGATTAGAGGCAACAGCAACAAAATCATTTATCATCTCAACAGGTCAACAATGAATTTCAAAAACAAAACAAGGCAATAAAACGTTCAGATTGGTCTATTTAACAGTTAAACCTTATATGGGTTATTAAAACAGTAAAATGATAAATAATGAATATGTTTATTTGTGCAACTGCTGCTCTAAAAGAAAAACATTAACATGCATGTTAGCTCAGGATGTGAGAGTGCAATTAGCCCACCTTTTGAAAACAGCATCAGTGAGTAATCAGGTGGGTCCTAATGAGAGGGACGAGGCGGCGCTGCTGTTATGGAGACGTTCAGCACATGTGAAACAACATGGACGCCTTTAATAAACCCATCCAGTGTCAGGCAACACAATGTGACCCGGATACGAGTCAAAACAATAAGCAGCCGAACGCATCAGGATTCAAACTAAAACAGCCAGAGCTTCACAGTTACTGCAGATGAAAAGAACGCTCGTCATAAACTGAGCTTCAGCAGGCAAACTCCATAATTCATTAACACAACCACATGAAAAAATCAACACCATCATAGTGGCATGATTTAGGGTTTTGGAACCCTGAGCCCTTAAAAGAGAAGAGCAACAGCCTCAGGGTAATAATGGCCTTCCATGCACAAATGATCCTTCTGCTTGGCTTGCAGAGCGAAGTTAAAGCTCAGTTAATCCGTGTTAATTAGAGATAAACTTGGTAGATTGAGTCTGTTTCTCCTTTTCAGCCTGATAACGCTTGGTTTGGGAATGAGTCAAAGTGCGGCATCAGACAAAACGATCTGAATTCATCCCAGAGGGAAAGCTGTTCGGCTGAGAGCTAATCCTGCGTTTAGTGGCTACAGAAATACAACATTTCTGGAGATAAGCTAACGCTAAGAGGTTGCAAAAGTTAACAGCTACATGTAAAAAACAAAAGCAACATGGCAACACGGAGGACAGCTGACCTATTAGATCATAAATGAGGGAAAAACATCTATTGTCATTTATTACACAGCAGTATGTGCAACAGATGTGGTAAATATGCATATAATATGAACACTGTTGCACTAGAATATTGATACTGAAGAATAGATGCCATATTCCTTTATTAGTATTTATAGCAGACATACTCACATATACAAAGAAAATCAATACATCAGTAAATTCAGATATGTGGATTAAAGCGAAGCGACACGAAGAATAATTATTTCAAACCAGCAGAAAGAAAAAAACATCTGAAATGTGTCAGTTTGTTTAGTCCAGGTTTGTCATGATCAGAGCTAAAAGCTTTTTGGTCACAGATGTATTCCTAAAGCTCTGGATGCTCTAGCTCTATGCTGGATGTTCTAGCTCTATGCTGGATGTTCTAGCTCTATGCTGGATGTTCTAGCTCTATGCTGGATGTTCTAGCTCTATGCTGGATGTTCTAGCTCTATGCTGGATGTTCTAGCTCTATGTGGCTTCAATCATCATCACAAACAGGATTCAGCGTAAATCAGATGTGACCCGGTGCTGCTCGTTTCTAACAGGAGTTAAAGGAATTACCAGGAAAGTCAAAGAGTTCTCAGCTAGAGCTTCACAGCTGGTCCCGACCTCACTGCAGCGCCGCAACGACCCAAAACCCAAAACCATTCAATGATGGTCCCGACCTCACTGCAGCGCCGCAACGACCCAAAACCCAAAACCATTCAACAAGGTTTCACATTTAATCCTTAAAAAACAAGAATCTGCCTCAACGTTTGAGAGACATGTGGATACCAGCCATTGCTGTTAACACACAAGATACTGAAAAGGATCCAGAACCTCCAGAACCTCCAGAACTTAAAGTCAGTTTGCGGGAGGAACTGGTGAAAGCCCAACAGGAGTCTGGTTTCTCCAGACGTCCTGAAGCTTCTCCACTGAACACATTTCACTCAGCAAGTTAATAAAACTTTCTGGTATCGTTTAACTTTATTTCACTAATTTATGGACTAATTGGTTTGGATTTCTCTGAGGCTTGTTGCTCATATTTGATGTGAATTTTATGCCTTCAGCCTCATTAGAAACTCATGTACTGGGAAACATGAGTTTTCCTGCTGCAGCTATAATCAGCATTAATTCATTTATTTATATTGAATAAAATGTGGTGAGATGATTATGCAATGTGCAGCGAACAAACAATATTTTTTGTTTTACATTTTTATTTCCACGCTGACGGTAATCCTGCCGTCATAGATCACGGATGCCTAAAGGGATTTTCCCCCGTACAGAGATTAACCCACAGCGGCTGAGAGCTGCACCGCTTCCTGTCCAGAGGTGCAAACATCAGTGTGTCAACAAAAAGCCTGAAACCCGAGAGCTGCTGGGGACAAAGACCTACTCCACGAATCATGTCAGATTACCGCCAGCAGGCTGAGACAGACGGATAAACGGCAGGAACCAACAACAAAACGCCTTTTCTTCCATACATTCAGTAACAAACTGCAGCACCAGCTTCAACTCGCTGATTGTCTTGACCAGGTTGTTGTCTGTTTAAACCTTTTAAACATTTTTCAAAGGGTAACCCTCACTTCACGCTGAAAAGCCCGGTTAGGTAAATGGATGGCCTGATTACAATGCATATGGAGCCAGCATTAACAGTGTGTGGGCTCCTGAGAGCCCTTGGTCTCCTCTGCCCCCCTCCCTGTCTGGTCAGCCTGCATCAGCTCTGAGTCAGGGGGCGTTTCATCTGCGCTCTGACTAAACCACAGGGAGAGTTAAAAGTGATGGCAAACCCCTTTAAACCGCCACCCACACAGCTCTTCCAGGCCAATACTTCCATCTAAATGGTCTAATAAAAACTAAATATACCAAGCAGCCTGCACAACTTCAGACCAAAGGAAGGTCTGAGCCACATCAGAGAAACAATGCAGCAACATATCAGCTGTAATACGAGAAGACATGCATGACTCTCCACACGCCTGCAGCAAAAACTTACAAAACTGTACGAGTGAAGGAGAAAATCAGTTCCTGTTGCCAACGCAGTTTACAGTGAAGCAATCCAAGTTTATCTGTTTGCAGTGTGATGATGCAAAGATTTACAGAACGTTTAAAATGTTCTCTTATCTAAGCTGACATTTTCCGAGGACAAACAGAGATTAAATCTAAAACGATTTGCTAAAAAATGTAAAAATATTTACATTCATTGTTTAAAACTTCTTATATCCAAAAAAATAATACAGGACGGTCAAAGTCAGAGTTCAAGGTCGGTATCAATGCTGCTTCTTTAGCGTCTCTGCAGACAGACGAAGATTCAGTCAGGAAGATCAGAAAATAAGACAATCACACACAGAATCTGGAAAAGGACAAAATGTTTGGCTATTAATCCTCAGCAGCTGGAGGAGGAGAAGGCAGAACATTTCACAGGCTCATAAAAAGTTCTAATTTAAAAAATGTAGAGAAACTGTGAAGCTGGTCAGTTAGATGTAAATGTTTCGGTTCAGTAAATTCTAACATAAGGCGTCTTCAGGGCAGCTGCTGATTGATCAGTTGACCTCACATGACCTCTGTCTGATCAGCTGACCTCACATGACCTCTGTTTTATCAGCTGACCTCACATGACCTCTGTTTGATCAGCTGACCTCACATGACCTCTGTTTGATCAGCTGACCTCACATGACCTCTGTCTGATCAGCTGACCTCACATGACCTCTGTCTGATCAGCTGACCTCACATGACCTCTGTTTGATCAGCTGACCTCACATGACCTCTGTCTGATCAGCTGACCTCACATGACCTCTGTTTTATCAGCTGACCTCACATGACCTCTGATTGTGACTAAAAACAAACATCCAGCCTGAAAACATCAATTCTTCTCAGGAAATGTTTCTGTGTCCTTTGGTGTTTTTTCTGATGTACTTTAACGTAAACTCTGCTCTGGCAGCTAGTGGAGCTGTTATCAGTCAGTTACCACGGCAACCGGAGTGCGTGTGGTGCGAAAGCCAACAGAAAGCGAGAAAGCAGAAAAATAATGTTCATTTGTTCCTAAACATGCAGCCACTGAAATTTCTGAAAGTTCAACAGACGATAAAAACTGGACTAATTCCACATCACAATAATTATAAGTAATTAAATAAAATAAAATATTTCACAAAGTATTTATGAATCCTACAACAGCACTTATGGGAGGTCTGGACTGCAGTAAAGACATTATTAAAGTACTAAATAATTTTTGCATCATTTAAATTCACTCCAGAATTATAAACACCATTTAGAAAAATCACAATCTGCCGTGACCTTTGAACTCAGTGAGAGAAAAGGTCAATAAACTAACAGAGTGCGAATCAAGGAGCCGTTTAGGTGATTCAACCGATTTATAGCTAGCTGTTAGCGTCTATCCGCTGCGGTGCATATGAGCATCACAAAGCCTTATTGGTTATTGATCAGGTTCCGTTTCAGCCCCGTAAAACAAAAGGAAAAAACGAAGGAAGGAGGAGAAACTGCAGGTTATTCCACCATGATGGTGGTTCTGATTCTGACTGGAATGTTTCAGTCGATAAAACGTTTTATGGCTCATCCTGCGGATCTTTTTCCAGAGGAAAGTCTCACAGTTTTCATCATGGTTAGAATATTCTCCATCTTCCTTAAGAGCAGCAGAAATTCCCTTCAGCCTCTAATGGAAACAAAACCTGAACCTCAATATTACAAACATTTATTTGATTGGAGTAATTATTGTCTTCTTTTTATTACATAGACTATAAAAGTCTTAAATGACAAGAAGGTCATTCTTCCACTAGTATTGCAACCAGAACTTTACGCTATATTATCTTAAAGAATGCAAAAGAAATTTAATTTACATCTGAAAGCAGATACTGATACTTTTCATAAATCTGCTATTTTTTAATATTTGGTTCATTTTGATGTTTGTAAAAAACTGCTGACTCGGCTTCGGTCTAAAAACTAGAGCTGATATGAAAAAATAAACCTGTCTAGATGAACCAGCTGAGTTTAAAGCATCAGTATAAAATCCAGCGTCAGGTCGGTGTGTTCTCACACAAGAAGAATATAATTCCTCATCTATGTTTAGTATATGATTAATTATCCCACCATTAAACTTTCCCATCTACGCTGAATAACTCATGAGGAAGTCCCAGGTGGTCTCACTGCTGGATCCACAAACTTTTTACTTGGAATAATGCTGGGAAGGGAAGCAGTGGGAGTGAAATGAAAAGAGGAAAAACAACAGATCATTAAATTTGAATCCGGATCTGTCGGGCGGCTTGTCAACGGCAACAGCCACAGGCTGCACTCAGTCAAACGAGTGTGAGTAGGTTTGTGTTTGCATTGCCACTGGCTGCTCCAGGTAATGTCACAGCATAAACACTGTTGACTTGTGAAACACTGCAAAACAATGCAGCGAGTTTAATTACACTTTCTTCGCCTCAAGTACAAACACAGAAGTGAGATAAGCAGACACTTGGAGCAACTTTACAACCATTCAACTTTGGTAAAGTGACGTATCGTAAAGAAAATGCTTTCATAATCAAACCATCTGCTGTTTGTGCCAAAGGTTCCCATCAGATTTCAGTTTGATGAAATGAAACATGTCCCACTTTTCAAGCCCCACATTGTGACGAAGGAGAAGGAAGGAGATTAACAGCATTTCTGCAAAATGGAGAAAGTTAAGTATTCAAACATTGTTTTATGATTTTACAAACAGAAAACTCAATAAATGAATGTTCTCTGCTTTTTTCAGTGCAAGTATATGAAAAGCACCAATTTTTTGTCATAATATAAAACAACATTCTCTATTGCTGCCTTTTATTTTCCTAACATTTAACTTTTTGAGTTGTGTTTATTAATTTCATTCATGTTTGACGTCTTTTTGCTCTATTTGCTTCCTTTGAAAAGTGACGGCATCTGGATTCACTGTGGCGCTTTAGGTAACGGAGCCCTGAGTGATCACTTCAAGCATCGGAGAAGAGTTTGTGTTTTAACTGTCAGTCTGTCAAGGCGATGTGTTCAGAGCAACGTTGAGCTTCTGAACTGGGTTTTTTGGACTTGTTTCTCAAAGCAAACAGGAAATTACAACTGGAACAACTGGATTCCTGTTTCACTGAAGGCTTCATAGAACAGACTGAGTTATTAAAATACATTTGAAACTTCTCACTTCACAATGATGCACTAGTCACATAAATCAGCATAAAATACACAGAAGTACACAGAATACATTGAAATGTATCAATATCTGAAAAATTTCAGGACATGCAAACCTTTGCAAGGCTCTGCATAAAACTATAGCAATAATCTAGTTTTATTTCTGCAAAGATGAAAAATCTAAAGTGTGTTTTCTGTGAAGCTGTTCAGTTGAAACAAATAAGACCAGCAGTGATCATCCTATGTAACATCTACCTGACAATGAGCAGCTGATTCATTTTGGGTCTGAATTTGGTTTTGGAAGCAGAAAAAATGGGCAAGCGGAGGGATTTGAGGAACTTTGATTTTTGGCGGGTAGATGGCTGAGTCACGGCATCTTCTGGGATTTCTGCTTGGAATCAGAAGCCATCCAAAAGAGGAGAACTGATGAAGCTGTGACAGGGTCACGGACAGATTATTAAGGCCTGCTGGGAGAGAAGTTGGCTGGAGTCGTCTGATGGAGAGGAGAAGTCACGTCTGAGTGCACAGAAAGGTCACATCAACAGGAAGTGGCAGAACACGCAGCAGGAAGTTCATGATGGGTTGATTTCTGACAAAAATCATGCATCTGAACGCAGTTTCTGAACAAACACACTCCTTCAAGGAAGACCGACTTTCCTGATAGTGGTGACCAAACAGTGAAAAACTTTTCTAACCCGGATGTTCAGGCTGGTTGTCCTGCTGGAAGCTGAACTTTGACCCCAGGCTCAGGTCTTCTGACGCCTCCAACAGCTTTTTCTCCAGGATTAAGCTGTTGGCTTTTCCTGACGTTTCTCTGCAGTTATGCTGCTGGAAGACAAACTGACCACTTTTCCTCACTTTCTTCTTCCTCTGTTCTCCAACCTGCATTATTTGCTGTTATTCTACCTGTTCATGTTTGTTCCTCCCTAGACGCTCCGCCTGGTTCTGATTGGCTGCGGTTCCTTCCTGATGGGAGCCGTCGGCTCAGAAACTCGTTCTCTCTCTCCTCATATCAACTTTTTACTACTGGATCAGTGATTCTGTTTCTGTTCTGTCTTCTCAAACCTCCAGTCGGTCGTAGCAGATGGTCGTTTGTCCAGAACCAGGTTCTGGTTCTGGTGGAGGTTTCTTCCTGTTAAAGAGGAGTTTTTTTCTCTCCACTGTCGCTACATGCATGCTCAGTATAAATAAGTCCAAATGAGATCCGATATCTGCCAAAACCTTTTCAACTTCCAGAGCCAATGAAAATGTTCTGATTGGCTCAAAGGTTTTAGCTCAGAGCAGCAGAGAGATATTTTACTATGTTAGTAGAATATGTGGCCACTGTGGCGTCTGACTGTAGATCTGTGTGTTCAGGTTTAAAGTGAGTCTGAAGCTGATCGTAATGAGTGAAGATCTGCAGCTGAAGCTGATTAAAAGTTACTGCATTATTATTTCATAACCAGAGATAATCTGTCAAAGCAGAGAAATGATTAATCTGGTCTGATGTAAAACCTTCCTGATCTGATCTCATCTGAGTCACAGTAACATTTTCACACATTTCTACAAAATAACTTTAAAAAAAAGTCAAATAAAACTGAGAACAAAGTCAAATCTCCTCTTTGTAATTTAGTCAGAGGTTGGAAATAAAACATTGAGCTGTTGGAAGATTTGTTTCGTTTGTTGTTTTGTAGAAATCAACAGCGACACATTAGCACAGTTAGCCAAATCAAGCTAACTAGCTGGCCATGTTTTCCATGATTAAATATATTTACAGTTGACACCAAATGACCCAATAAAAAGATTTTTTTTATCACTTCCTGATGTGAAATCAAAAGTGGAATCAGCTTCATTTGAAATTTCTCAAACATTATGAGGGAACCGTGTGACAACGAATCGGACCTGATAGGAAACAAACCGACGTTTCAAACCAACGCCAGCGAGGCAGAACGTGTTTTTATAATCGATCAGATGAAGACGGCGCCGGTCCAGCAGGTTCTGATCACTCAGTCAGGATTAAAGCCGACGTCGGGCCCAGCCTGCTGAGCAGCAAGCAGTCAGTTTGGCTCAGTTCTGTTCAGTTCTGTCGGCCTGCAGACATCTGGTGGATCTGAGGATGTTCAGATGATGAGACAGATTCAGGGACGGTCCTGATATCCCAGCAGCATCTATTCATGGGTTGAGTTTTGCTGATGCAGCGCTCCGTGTAATGACGCTCAGCAGATTGTTGAGGCTCCACCTCTGCTAACCTGTCAGTAGAAGTTTGTTGCCACCTGGAGCCTCTGGGCGGGTTTCATCACGGTTCTGTTAGCTGCAGATAAGCAGCAGCCAGCGCCGCTGCAGACAGACCCCTCTGCACAGAAATCATTAACTAGGCCATTTCTCATGGCTCTTCTCTGATTTTCTCCCATCATTTCCACGCTGACAGTGTCTGGTTACTTAGTGACTTTCTTGACTTTTCAGAAGTGAGGAAGTTCGAAGTGCAGCTTTAATCTTTGAAGGAAGCTGAAAGGTAATGCGGAGCTCCGGATGCTTTATTATAAAAACACATTTAAATAATCTTTGGATTTATCAGTTACTCCATGGACCTTCCTCCACATCACCGCAGTTTTAATAAAATGATTTTTTTCTTTCCCCAATGCACTGTTTATGTTTCATTCTCCACACAAAGTATACTGATTATTTCTGGTTTTTAATGCAGTGTAATCAGTGTTTGATTTCTCAGATGGGCTAAAAGCTAAAGGTTGCCATATTGGAGCTGAACTCCTGCAGTAGGACATGAATCCTCAGCTCTGAGCTTATCATCTGCAGCAGCCGTTTCATAAAGCAACTGCACCTTTCAGCCTGTTTCTGGCCAGCCTGACGCCATCAGAGTCCATCTGCCGCGGCGCCGCTAATCTGCCCACAGCTTCTGCTTTTAAAATACTTTTCACCTGTTTACACACCCAGAGATTTCAGCAACATACAAACAATCTCCTTCTACACCAATCTCTGGATCATAATTTGTCTGCATTTTGAAGAAATGACTCATCTGTTACTGTTTGAAAAGAAAATATCTGGAAGACGATGCAAAACATAAAGTCCAAAAAGTAAATAAAAAGGATTTTGTTGAGAAATGAATCTCAGTTTTTCTGTTAATGTCAACTTGAGTCACAACTTATGACTCTAAAGTCAGTCTGACTTTCTAAATTATTTACCCTTTAATACATATTTTAAGTCACATTAACAGTTTTAATAATAAGTATCATTTGAGCAATTTACTCGACACTCAAAGCCGTCAGTAAAGGATTGACCTTCATCTTCCCGTCTTGTTTGGACCCAACAGCTTCACTGTGACTTCAGTGGAAATGCTCAAGACAAATGTAACTTTTATAAATTTACAATTTTAGCTAGGGCCAAGGCTGTAGCGTGTTAATTTTAATATGTCAAAGATGTAAATGCAATTGATTAAATTTTTCTGAAACCTTATAACATCTGGAATCTTTGCTTTGGCTCGTTTCTGTAAATCTGACGCGGCGTCCGCCAGCAGCAGTGATGGACAAAGTCGCTTCTCTCGGTTAATTTCTGCTTCTAAACGATCTGATTGGACGCTGAGAAAGACTATTGTTGTGTTCAAGTTGTGCTAAAAGGAGTCAGTGAAGCTATTTAAGCCTAAAACAGCATCTCAGTGCTAAACATGTAGCTAATGCTAATGTCAACAACCACAGTCCACATTTCTAAAGAAGCTCCTGAAACTCTGGAGAGCTGAATTTACTCCAGTCTGATGGTTGAAGGTTAGAAACTGTAAATGTCATCATAATTTAGCAGTAAAAAGGCTTTGTGGCCATTTTCTGAATTGAAAATGTTACTTATTTTATTAATATATTGCTTTCAGTTAAAATGTGATCATTTACAGACCCTACCATTAACTCAAATAAAATCCCACCACTAGTTTCATCTAAACTTTAAACTTCATAACCATTTCATGCATCTCTCAGCCAGTTAACCATAAAATACCTTTAGGAGCAGATGAACCAAATTTACATCCATTATTGAACTATTTTCTGTGTTATCATGACTGCCACAAACATCTGTGTCTGTTTGAAAGGCTTTGGAGGATGCTGTGTTACTGTGACAGGAAATAATCAGCCACTGGTTCCAGTTTGTCTCACATGGAAGAGGAGGGAATAAACTGGAGGCTACTGCTGTGGCCTAATTCTTTGTCCAGATGGTCAGGGTAAGCAGGACTTCCAACAATTAATTACGGAGTGAGCCGAGCACGGTCAGCGTTCCTCAGGAAGTCTGAGCCAACAGCGCGCCTCTTACCTGAGCGCCTGCAACAGTCAGGAATCCAAACAGTCCTGCAGATATCTGGCTTTTGTCTGAAGAGCTCATCTTCTGTGGAGAAACGTTGACCTTTGTTCCTTTGTCACCATAACTTCAGTAAACCTTACTGGACTGTGATTTACAATAAATCAATGGTCCCAGGTTTCTACTAAGTTTGCTGTTTTCCCCCAACAGATTCTCAAAATCTCCAACAGACCTGAAAGCTTTGCTTCCTCTTAGCAGAGATGAACACATTTCTTTCCAAACAGCTAGAAAATGTTAGTTTTCTCTTGGCAAGTGGCATTTGTTTGTCTCTGTCCTGCAGTTATTTTGATTTACTGCATATCCTTCATCATAAAGCCCATGGGCTCCATTACAGAATCCAGGATACAGAACATTTAGTTCTGCTCCATTAATAGCAGAAAAAGTGAAATCTGTGTTTTCAAACAGCAGGCAGGATTCCTGAAGCTGCAGAAAGTGACTGGTCCTCTGGAAGGAGTTCAGTATCAGGGAAAATAGATGTTTTATTGACATCAGTTATAATCACAGAGGAATAAATAAATAAAATGCATCAGAATGCATACTCACACATGGTTCGATGTATTAGCCAGCGTCTGCTTTTATCCACTGATGGCTGCAGCCAACATTTAGCTGCACACAGATGAGCCTATTATATTTCCTCAATGGATCTGCTGTTAAGATGATGCGTTTAAGTGCCGTTCATCATTTCAATGTTGTGTTAGCTTAGAAATTCAATATCATTCCTGTATGAAGGAGCATTTAAACTGCCCACTACAATCAGCGCTGGACCAATAAACTCTGGGTTTCTACCAGCACATCCAGAAATCACAATGTAACAATAAAACACAACGTTAATATGATCCATTAACTCAGAAAGAGACAGAGAAAGAAACAATTATTTTCAAATGTTGCTTCATCTGTCCAATCCAGCTGTTTCAGACTGAGCTGGTTGCTTATTGCTTTTTAAAAATTCAAGCACCATAAATCATCTGCAGGCTGTGGCACTTTTTCTATCATTACTGCATATGAAAGCAATTATGGCAACTAAATTAAGGATTCCTGATGTCTAATGCATAAAAGCCGGTGCTCAGCCGTCGGCCTTCGTGTTTCTGCTTCCTCTGTGATGCTGTGATAATTCACTCCCTCTAACTGCTCACTTTTTGCTCCGTCAGTCAAACCAAAGCCTGAACTTGAGTCACAAAGTGCCACCAAAAGTGATTAAAGCGAGGAAGAGTCCTAAGCTGGGCCTTTTCTTCCTCTGTCCGTAATGAGGGCTTGCCTTGCAAACAGGATGAATTATGCTGCTGCTTTTCTTAAGCCTCAGCACTTCACTGAAACCTGAATGCTCATTACATCTCAGGACAAAACGGCTCACAGTTCCTCACCTTTTCACCACTAAGGAGATTAAAGCTCAGGCTGACGACACACAAAGGCCTTGATGCTCTAACTGCAAAACTATTCAAACCCTTCCAACTTTTCACATTTTGTTAAATTACAAACACACTTTAATTTATTTATTGAAATGGGACCAACTGAAAGCAAAGCATACATGATACTCTGACAGTCCTAAAGAAATCCAGTCAATCTCAAGATTTATAATATTTTTCTGTAATGGCTTCAGATGTTCATTAAAACCAAATACTGGCTCATTAAAGAGTGAATTCCTGATATTCATCTGCAACCAGCTGCAATCAGCAAATACTTGAACAGGCTTACTGTATATCTGACTACTTTAGTTTAAACACCAAAAATACATAAATATGCATTAATACGGCCGGTGGAAACGTCTTATCTCCACCACAGCAGCTGATTCCTACAGATTTCCTTATTTCTGCGCTTGGAGGTTCAGCCAATCAGCAGCAAGGATGGTAAACGCTGCCCCTGGATTGGCTGCTTCGCAAAAGTATTTCAGCATGTCCAGCTGCATTTTCGTTCAAATATTTCAGATATGCTGCATGAAAACAGCATATCTACAGTTTGACCCCATCCGCGGTCAAACGGTTTTTCACAGAACCTCAACACCGACTGGCAGTAATTTACACTCCCATGATGTTTAAAGCAACATTGTGTTCAGTCAGACAAGCTGAAGTGGTCCGTCAGCGCTGAGCTGTCCGCTGCAGCGTCCGTCACTCTGCGGCTCCACAGGAGCAGATGAGTTAACGGGCCGGGACACGCTGAGGTTCTGTTGCCGGGCGGATGCGGCTCGGTAAAGCAGCAGAGACATATGTGAGCCGTTGGCGGCCTCACAAGGGGCAGCTGGCGTGGGGATCAGTGTGGTTCTGGAGGACGTGGGGAGGATCCGACTGGGTCTGCTCCATCTGTGCAGCAGCAGGACGTCAGCAGACGATCCAGGAGCGGCTCACGCTAACCGAGCCGCTACGCAGCTCAGCTGCTACAGAGTTACCCCAAACACTTTCACTACACAAAGAAACATTAGCATCAACTTCCTGAGCAGAGATGGAGGCTCCAACAATTTTACAGAATATTAATTAGTGATTGAATGAACTCTTGTGAATGAAAGATTCTGCTGAATCAGGCGCTGGTGGGACTTTTTCCATTTAAAGCACTTTCCTTCATCACCAGTGAGAAATTCTTGCTGAATAAAAATACATTATTATAACCAAATTAACTTCCATGATTCTGCTGATTGATGGGAAATATTTACTGTGTAATAATTAATCCATTTTTAATCAGAAGTCTGAAATGAATACGTCTTACCAAACCCAACAGCCTTCTAACTCTGCAGTCCTGATTTCGTACCTCTGAGCCTCGCAGCGGCAGGAAGCCGCGGCATCGCTGACCGGCCGGAAAAACGAGCCGCGTTTGTCATTCAGATCCCCTCCAGGTCCAGGGAGCAAATCTGTTCAAGTTCACAAAGATCGCAGAACGCAGGAATACAGAGCAGCTCGGATGGTTTGGTCTGTTTGTCTGCTAATGCAATCAGAGGAGGCTAGCTAGTTACCTAGTCTGGTTAATTAACCCGCAGAGGTTTGGAGCGAGAGGAGGCTGTGATCTCAATAGGCCTACTGGGCTCAATCAAGGCCGCGAACTGAACACTGTATATGGCATAAAAGTGTTGTAGTAAACACATTCTCTTCCCTGTGGAAGCTCTGGGGAGCGACTAATCAAACCGCAGAGCCGCACACAACGGTACCCATCCACCAAATGAAGAGCAGGAAGGAGAGAAAAGATGAAACTCTGAACCGGGAGGCCCCTGGCCCTTTACTCCAAACCCCCGGGACTTTTCGGCTCCGCCGCTCCCTGTCCGGATTGTTTTCTCTCCAATGATGGGAAGAAATTGTGGTTTATTGCTGGAGTTCTGCTTTGTCTGTAATTACGTGCTTCACCTTGCGTGGTTTTGTTCACAAAGAGTTAGCATGGTGCAATTAGGGCAATTTCATTGATCTTTGTTTAATCATTCAGCACAGGCAGCGATCATTAGCAGGCTGTTGTTGATTAACTGAGCTCCTGTTTTTGTCTTTTGTTCCAAAAATGATAAGCCTAGTTTAACCCAGCGCCGGCGTCTCTCTGCTATTGTTGTGCCACTGAAATCTCTTTGTCTTATTAATTCTCAACCAAATGAACAAAAAGCTCATTCTGTTCAAACTCCACGTGCTTCATACCATCATCAGGCTGTTCTAATGGCTTCTGAGCCATCAATAAAGTGTCCTAAATATGAACAGAAAACGATACAACACTTTTATTTCTACTTATTAAGTAATGATGGATTTAACCTTTTCCAAACACATATAGTGTAAAGAAAAACAAAGTAAAACACCAGAGCGATTCGTTTCCTTATTAAACTCCACCTGGACTGAAACAGAGGAAAACAGCAAAGTTTCAAATGAAATCAGCGGGTCAGAACATTTATCATCCGTCCAGGTCTTCCTGTAAACGACGACAGGGTCTTGCCCCCAAATTTCCCAGAACACGGGCAGAAAATAAATAATTAAAAGCCAATTTTTTCCCCGCGAGTCGCCTGAATGATGAATGATGAGGCTCTGGCTGCAGGTTTGAGGAGCAGAGTTCAGGCGATGGAGGAACAGAGGGACGACGGGGCAGGAGTGATGTGTGATGCTGCGGGTCACCTGCTGACCTTTTATTCTCCTGCTGAAACTGGTGGACAACATCTGTGTAACGCTTTCTCAACAAGACGCAGAAATCTACTCAAACTTACTAACATATCAATCTATGAATGCAAATATAAAGAAAATGATGAAAACTATGTTTCAGGGCCAGAACTCTGAA
This sequence comes from Xiphophorus maculatus, assembly GCF_002775205.1. Lineage (NCBI taxonomy): Eukaryota > Metazoa > Chordata > Actinopteri > Cyprinodontiformes > Poeciliidae > Xiphophorus > Xiphophorus maculatus. The sequence goes on from NC_036465.1 coordinate 1,454,658, forward strand.
CGCTGCTGCTCTGGTTTCAGGCTCTTCAGTGATTTATTTAAACCCTTCTTTAATAATTACACGCGTCACATCTTTAATTATGTTTAATAATTATACGTCGGTGCACAAGTTTAAACTTATTGGGCCTTTTCTCTAATCTTCACAGGGTGAAAATGATAAAACAGATTAAAGCTGTTCATGCACCCATAATCTCTGGTTAAATGTTCCTTAGCAAGCTGCAGAGAAATGAAAGACTTTTTCTACCAACAAGAATCTGCCATCACTCCTGCTCAACCTTGGATGATTCATCTAAGTTACTTATTTTAGTGTCTATAAATGCTCCATTGGGCTGAAGTCCAAACCTAAAGTTAGCCTCTTGAATCCAGTCAAAACCTGAAACTGGCCCGTCATGTGAAGGCATGTTGGTTATAATATCCAAGAAGGATCCTGGCCAGATGCACATTTTTATGGACCAGAATGAAACCCCTGATTCAGCATGGATCCCTTTAAGATCCACTGGGATGTCCAGCGGTGGCTGCATCATGCTGTGGGATTATGGAACAAGAAACAGACCAGAACTGCTTCAAATGTACTGTTAGTTTCAGACGGTAAAACCTGAACAGAACCGGTTCTGAAATGAATGAAAGAAGCAAAAAGTCTTAAGAACAGAAAACTGCCAGTCCTGCCAAGGAGAGCGATAACATATACTAAAATATACTAAAAATATACTAAAAAAATACTAAAATATACTAAAAAATACTAAAATATACTAAAATATACTAAAAAATACTAAAATATACTAAAAATATACTAAAAAATACTAAAATATACTAAAATATACTAAAAATATACTAAAAAATACTAAAAATATACTAAAAAATACTAAAATATACTAAAATATACTAAAAATATACTAAAATATACTAAAAAATACTAAAATATACTAAAAAATACGAAAATATACTAAAATATACTAAAATATACTAAAATATACTAAAACATACTAAAAAATACTAAAATATACTAAAACATACTAAAAAATACTAAAATATACTAAATTATATTAACTCCTTCTGGAAGGTGGTTGATGGACGTATAAATGAGGTTCCTGAAGACTTTAACGTTTAGTGGGGGTGTATGAAAACATTTGATCCTTTTTGCTCTGAATAAATGAATGAAATCATAAAATCAAACTAGTGTCCTCGTTCTTCACCTGGTATTTAGTTTTTACTTCCTGACTGATTGTCAACATTAATCACATTGATATGAGTGGCAGTAAAAATCTGAACATTTCATAGTAAAACCTCCTCAGTCCAGATCTGATGACTTTGACCTCACTGAGTTCATTTTAAATGTTGTAATTACATTTCAAACATTGAACCTGCTGATGAGGCTCTGCATCAGAAACAAACATTAAAACTCAGAATCTGCTAAAACATGAAGTCATCTTTAAAAATGGGATGAAACATTTTGAGTTTATGTTTTTACAATAGAAGAGGCATAAAAGTCCAAACCACTCCATGTGGACGGGATCAGTTTTGGCTTTAAGAGGGTTAATAATGGTTATTTTTCCAGATGAATCACAGTGATTTCAACGGTTTTGCTTTCTGTCGCAGGTCGCCTACTTACTCTGAAAAACTCTCAACAAAGAGTTTGAACTTTTTGAACAACAGGACGCAGCTAAGAGCAGCAGCTCTGCTTTAAGCTGAGTGGATGCATTATTTATTATGTTACTGGGTTTTATTCTCTGAACAAACAGAGACGAGCATGACTTTACCGTCTGATGCTGGAGAAGGTTCCAGTTATTAAATAAAAAAGCATAAATTTAAACGATTCATAAGAAGAAACATCAGGTCAGTTTAATAGAGAAAGGAGAAAAGATCTGGTGTCTGTAAATCTGAAAAGCTCAACAGTAACTCAGAGATTTGACCTTTTCTGACATGTATCATGGTTATTTATCACTTTTGTGGAAATTGTCCTCATCTCACTCAAATCAGCTATTTGTGTTTTGCTTATTTTTCCTTAATTTTGTCTTATTAGTTCACTAGAGACAGTGCACAAATTACTAATGTGTGTCAACAGCACTGATTGATTTCTGGCTGGTTTGGAATAATTTAGGATTTTGTGTTTTGGACAGACTTTAAAAACCAAACTGACCAGTTTCTTTCTTTTTTTTAAGCAAAAATTGCTCAAATTTCCCCCAAAGTCCCAAAGAAAACTCCTCTTGGCAGCAGAACAAAAGGAAAATGGAGCTTTAATCAAAGGGATGATTTCTTCAACAGTTAAGCTTCCTCTCCTCCTGCTTTTATTTGTGCTGAATTTCTAATCACATCACTTTTTTCTGCTTTCTCCTTAAGCATGAATCTGGTTCTGGCAGATGAATCCAAACACGTCACTTCCAGTCATTTTCACAAGATGAGGTGGTTTTTAAAATATTTTTTAAGGGCAGAGACAAAATATGGGTTGATGAAGCTGCCAGGCTGTGGAGTGAATGATAACCACAGCAACATGTTTCTGGCACGTTTGCTTCTCTCTGGGTTTCCTGATAAACAATAATTGACAAGTTTTAGTCTACATGCCTGTTTCCAAGTGGAGAGTCTGCCTGAAAAACATGTCAACTTTATTTACACCATCCACTTAGCAGCCTGTCTTTGCCATTTAAGTCGGAGCATTTCTGTCCCTTCTCAGAATATTTCTTAAAGCAGGAGAAAAACAATTTTCCTTCCCGACAATAAATGCTACCTGCTGAGTGTCGCTGTGTTTACTCTGTATCAGTTGAGGCGTTATTCAGCGGAGGCAACGTGAATTGGACGTGAAAGCCTGGGCAGACTGTTTATCAGACCATCCAATGTTTTATGTGACAGTTGAATCATAGCAGATATTACATTAGTTATCTGTTTTTGAGGGCCGGAGCAGCCTGCTGGTGAGACAGAGGAAATAAACGATTTCTTCAATTTATTCAAAAAATAATAACAGCTGGAAAATGTTGAAAGTTCAGGCTGTAAACGCGCTGACGGCGGATCCTTCAAGGATTCAGGTAAAGCTACGTGACAGACAGGCTGGTGGGTTTCCTTCCTTCCTTCCTTCCAGCTGAAAGTGACCTTTGACCTTCATATCTTTACCTCTTCTAACAGCTGCTGCTCTCCCTCTTCACTAAAATCATTTGTGGCTAAAAATAAAAAAAAATCTTGAATAAAACTGAACAGACTGAACCTACAGGGATAGATATGATCAAAATCATAAACAACCTGATTTCAGTCCAGTTTCTAGTGCAAATATCTTAAAAATAAGACAAAACTCAGTAAATATTAAACAAGATATAGAAGCTTGTTTTTAATCAATAATTCCTTATTATTGACGAAAAAGTTTTAGTTCCATTGGCAGATTGTTTAATTTGTAACAACATTAATGTATATATATACTGTAGATATATAGAGATATACAGTATATAGATATACGTAGATATACCTATCTATTTATAGGTAAATAGATAGGTTTATCTATAAATAGATAAAATTTATAGATAAATAGATAGGTATATAGGCAGGACTTAAATCTGTTTTGATTAAGTCTAGAAAATAATTTTGATAAAATGCTCTGCACTTGTTTTCTTCCAAATTTAGCAGATTTTATTTTGGCCCTTTAAACTTCCTAAAGCAGATTTAAAGTATTATAAAACATTATTTAATTATGTAACCTCCCATAACCAAACTGCTTCATGAGCTTCTGATTAAATTCAACTTATAGAAAATACATTTTCTTGTGTCGTTATTGAAATGTCGTCCTTTGAAAATATTACTTTAATCCAAAATCAACTTTAAGTCATTCATTTCCAGTCTCTTCATAACCTCCCATCTTATTTCTTACACATTTTTATTATGTTAGATTTTCTACTGTTCATCATTATTATAAGAACAAACATAACTCTGTTTAACCTTCCATCTGTCACTGCGTCTGTCGAATTAGAGAATTTATCCAAATCCCAAAACAACTAGAGAGTTTAACTTAGATTTGTTTTATGCAAATATATGTTTGAGATTAGATTTAATTAAGATCAAATATCTGAGAGCAATTTTTAAGGATCTTAGAAAACATAAAACATAAAGCAGAGATCAGGAAATTACTGCCGTTTTAATAAAACGTTCTGAAGCTAAATAAACGGACAAGACAAAGGTCAGGCTGTACCAACTATGAGACGCTTCAAAATGCGCATGAAGGAATAAAACTCCCATCTGTCTGCTCTAAGAAATATGTGTAAATAAATATAGAAATGTAGTTTAGTGTGAGAGTGTGCCGTCTTTCCTCCCCCAGCCTCAGGTGAGGATATTATTGCGTTATGTTTTAGTTATCATGTCTCACACAGTCAGCTCTGAGAATGAATTTCTGCATGGCTGCCTGTCGTTTCCAGACCGATGCTTCACAGGAGCTGCAGCTAGAAAGACTTTCTTCTTCTCTGTCACATTCTGTCCCTTTTATAATACACAACCATTTTTTATCTGCTAAGTTTTTTCAGCCACCGACAGCAGCTGAAGTTCAGGGCTTTCAGTGACTGACGCTGGCTGGCTCAGCTCTCAAACCTCTCTCTGATTTTACTGATTTTCTGACCATTATGACACCCATGAATTTCCCCACCAACTTTGAATTTAACACTCAATGAGATTTAGTTGAGCATCAGCAGAAAAAGCAAACCCAGGATGTGAAAACCTGTCTGAATGTTGAGTTTTCTGTTTCGGCTCAAGTCTCTAAAACAAGTCGAAGCCTTTAAAGTGGTTAATTCATCGCGTGGACAGGAATGAAAAGTAACATGAGGCAGATTTTCATTGATACGAGTCGATGAGATGTGAGATGGTGAATCACCAAATGGATTCGCGCCCAGACCGGCAGAATATTACAACTGGCCCACTCGTTCCCAGCCTCTGCATGGACAGACAATACAGCCTTTTGTCTTTCACAAATAACACAAAACAAACAAAAAAACACTATTACTCACCAATATTCTTAGATAATCACAGTAATATGCAAATGCGTCATGAAACATCTATTCTGCCGTGTCAACAGCACACAGATGCAGAAAAACTGTTGATTGTCAAGTTGGACTGAAATATATTTTACACGTTTACATGAAATGATTGTAAAGATGAGATTTAATATTGGTTTTCAGAATTTTACTGCTCAGTCTCAACAGCTAAGCTGGGATTAAACTGCAGCTCCTCTAAACACAACAGAGAAAATTTAACCAGAACAACAAAACGTGTCTGAAAAATCAGGGATGTGTTGATTTGTGTAAAACTGGAGGGACTTCAGATCAACGTTGTAATATTATTTGAACCTTATTATTTTCTTCTTAATCTTTAATTCTCAGTAAATATGTGTTGCTGCAGATGACAGCAGAAGATGGATGTTTGCATGTTGCTGCCTGGCCAACCTGGGTCAGGGTAAAACAGAACCGCAGCTAGAAATGGATACATATCTTTTTCAGTCAATATGACCAAAAGGGGCAAAAGCTGAGTTGCATTTATTCTCAGAAACATTCATCAAATGTGTCTCCTTTAGTGTTTGTGCTGCTGGTGCATCCAGAGAGGACGTCTGGGGTTGTTTTTCTTTTGGTGGATAAAGTATTGTAGTTTAAATTATTAGATCGGTTTTGAAATACGCTATTAGTGAAATTTTTGAATCTTATATGACTTTATTTTTCAATCTGACATCAGGTTAGAAAACCAGAGTGAACAGTTTGAAGCCAGCGACTGTTTTCCCATTAAATCAGCGACGCTGTTCATTAATTGTTCTGACTGACTGCAGAAGCAAAACAATGCAAAATATCACTGACTGAGATAACAGAGTATTTCCCAAACATCCTGTTCAGGCGCGCTCGGCACTCAGTGGCATTTATGTGATTAGTTGAGGTTGAAATTAGCGACTCTCTTCTCGCAGCCGGCCTTAAAGATCCTTCCCGTTCAATTTAACGCCATGTTGCCCTTGTCCTCCTTAGCTATTTGCCTGCGCCGTTCCAACACAGTGCATCACTTCTGCTCTCTGATTGGACAGGACGCGCTACAGTCCCAGCCAGAGTCTGGGTGACCGTAACCTCTCACCCAGACTCTGCTGCTTCACTTAGCTCAGATTTAATTAACTCCAAGCAGCAGCGCCGGCTCCACACCAGGAAAGGAGCAAAATTACAAACTAGAACCTCAAAGAGACATGCTGGTGATTTGGGCGCAGTTAGTGAAATGCATGGAAGACAACACAAAGCTTAAGTTGTGTGCTTTGGGCTACCATGTCTCCCTGCTCACCCAGCTCTTTATTGCACTGATTTCCCAAACTTCACTCCTTCCAGCTTCCTCTGTTGTTGTAGCTCTGCTTAATTAGGCCCCACAGTTACACAATGCTATCAGCCTCACTTTTCCAGCAGGAGGAAGAGAGAAACAGAGACATGAGGGGGTTTCTCACTCAACTTACATAAAACTCTAGGAGGAAAAAGCCTGACATGCTATAACTCACCTCCAGCTCTCCCGCTGTGGGAGGAAACCAGCCGACAACATGCAGACACATGGGATTGATAATGCGAGTTCAACATGGCGGCTGGATTGATTCTATATTTAAAGACATGCAAAGTGGCAGATCTATTTAAAAGCAGCGTGTCCAGCTGCTCCAGCCTCTGTTCCTCCTGAATCCAGAACAATCCGCCCGGACTCCTCCACAGCGGCTCAGCAGCACTTGACAAATGTGCTAGCCTTGTAAAATGCTTGTTCAAGCACAAACATATCTGGACTATTTATCTTCCTGCTGGAAGATTTATCAGAATATGAAAGCATATCAACCACAGCCATTTCGTCTGGAATCAAACCTGACAATAACTGGCAGACATTTGGACATGATAGATGGTGGAGGAGAAGTGAAAATGGCTCTTTTCACACTAAAATTATTTCATGCTTAATATCCGCTTGGTTTCCTCCCAGTTATTCACATTTCAGTGGAGTAATTGTGATGTGCTCAGAGAAAAGATTTTCTCCTGGATCAACTTCTCCGACCTGATCAGCCATAAAAACAAATCTTCTCTTCTTCAAGATGTCGTATGAAGTTCTGTAACTGGACGCAATAAGAGCACAAAAATATTAGATTTTCTTTATTCTAACACAGGGATTTAATGTTTACAGGCAGATTCCTTCATGCTATATTTAAAAAGGTCGATGCTTCTTGATATAAATAGATTTTGTTCAAGGTGAGCTCTTCAGACACGTTTAGATTGTTTTAAACGTCTAATTTAAGTTTGAAATCCTTTGGAAGAATAAACATCAAGGTGAGAAAGAGCTTGACTTTTTGCCTCCAATTCCAAAAATACACAATTTAAAAACTTGTTTTTCTCTACATGTTCGGTTGGTTTCCTTAAAATGTTGCTTTTCCTAAGTTTGCTATGATTTTACTGTAAGTAAAATGAAAATATACAGATGAACAAACCAAACATGTCTCTGAAGGAGCGTTTTGACCTGAAAACATCAGAACTTCCTTTAAACTGACATTTTTTTTAAGGTTTCCTGAGTTTAATAAAACAGCTAGAAGCTGAGCGGTTAGCTCCGCCCACTGCAGCGGGGTCAACAGAGGTCACAGCGGAAGACCAAACATGGGCGTAGGAAGGAAAATGATTGATGTTGTTTTCAACAATACTTAGATAAAATCTGATCTGAGACAGTATGATATATTATAGTTACAGTACATATATAACATTTATTATTATTTAGTATAATAATATGATATATTATAGTTACAGTACATATATAACATGTATTATTATTTAGTATAATAATATTATGTATTATAGTTACAGTACATATATAACACCATAATTTTGATATTAAGTCAAATAACTGAACTTTGTTTATTTTGGCAAAATGTACACAAATCATATTAATATGATAGTAAACAAAATAATTGAAAGGATAAACCACAAAAGCACCTAAAGGTCAGAAGTTTGACGACACATCAAACTTAAATAAAAAGTATCCATATCAGTATTAATACTGGTGATGTATTTACTTGATATTGGACCAATACCAAAATATGCAGAATCATAAGCGGTAGATGAAGTTAAAACAATGTCTGCTAGTTTTTCTGTTTTCTCTGGCTGACAGTGGCTCTTCGCTCATCAGTTTGAACTGCAGGTTTTCTAAGACACTGTAGAAGTGACGGCAGCGACCTGACCTTTAACATTTGGTTCTGTGTCGTCGCCTTTGAGTTTTGAGCTCCCGGCCCTTTAAAGGTCTCGGCACGTCCGTGATAGAGAGACTCTGCTAAATCAAGTCACAGGAAGTTAATTTGTTTCTCTAATTCTCCAGTCTCTGCAAAGTTACCACATAATTATTTACTGTGTAGAGCTGAGACTGAAACTGATTGCCTCATCTGACCTCAATCTAATCTGCTGCAGATTTTCATTTGAAGAGACGATGTGTGGGTTTTAGTAATAGCAAGTGTTGGAATCCCTGATTGGATCTTCCAAGCCACAGCATACTTCTCCTTTTCTAAAAGTTTATTAAAGAGCCACACTATTAAAGAGCAGCAAGGATTTCCAAAAACCAGGTAAGTGTGTGTGTGTGTGTGTGTGTGTGTGTTTATTCTTGGACACAGAATGGGAAACAGCTATGCATAATGGAAGATCCTGTGAAGAGATGGATGAGTTATTGAGGAGAGATAAAAATGAATCTGCTGCGATCAAAAGAAACAAACTGAAAATCAGTTCAGTCGTGGTGTAGAGAGCCGGACGGAGCAGAAGCTATAAAACGGTTAGAAAAGCTTTCAGCTGACAGATGATGTGTGATGTTACTCCGGATGAAGAGCCTCCCCGCTATGCTGCGACTTCACATGTACTTCCAGATACATGTGAACCCACCGGCTGGCAGGGGGCCTCTTCTCTTCTACATTATAACTTATTGCTTCGAGGTTTGGGGAAAACATGCAGCAAAATCTCAAATCTAATTTTCATGCAGCAAAATTCAAGAAAGAGCAATAAGAATAGTTAAAGCAGCGCAGCTATAAACTTACTAATTCATAAAAACACATCAGTATTTATTGATTTAGTTGGTTTGAGTGTAGCTGAAAACTCATTTTTACAGAGACAAACATCATAACTACAACTAATAATATTAGTTTTTTTATTTTTATTTAGTGTCGATTAATGTAGAAGCAACTGTAATCATCCTGGTTTTCTCTCATAAGATCATAATTATTCCCAAAAAGGAATCTAACCTCTCCTCAACAACAGCAACATTTCCTCAGTTCACTGTAATAATACAGACGTTGCAGTGGAGTGATTGTGTTTCCACTCTAGGAGGAATGATAACGAGCTGCTCCTCCTCAAACCAAACAAAGTGGAGACTCATGCTAAGTGTAAGTATGCTATGCTACACCTTAGTCCACCAGTGTAATGGAAAAGCACCATTAGCGCTGCGTGGAAAGTGACTGGTGTCCTGAAGCGCTAATGGAAACGTAGCGCCAACGTTTGGCTCTGAGTTTTACCTTCAACAGAATCTGTTGATCAGCAGCTTTCACTTTAAATGACTTCCTTCACATTCCTGTCCAACATTCCCAGTTTACGAGAAACGATGGTTACCAGCTGATGCACTAATTAAAGGCAATGACTTGAAGTGAAAATAGCACTTCCTGTACAAATACATCCAACTCCCTGAACATTTTCACATTTTATCACATTACAATCATCACTTCAATGTGTTTTACTGGGAATTTATGTGACAAAGTTTCATTTGTAAAAGCAGTGTACTGCGTCTGTGTACATGTGGTTGTTCTGCCGGAGGGTGAAGCTCCACTAGAGGCAGGAGGATTAATCCAAAATATCCCTATCAATATCAGATCGATACCAGAATGATAAGATCAGTACTTTTGTTTGAGATTCCCTCTTGAAATGTTATTGTATTGTTTTTATTGTAGTTTCTCAGTTCTAGTTTTGTTGTGATTTATTCTTCAGTCATAATCTTTCACACTGTTTAGAAAAAATGCTGGTAAAGAGAAACAGAGTTTTAACAACGTTCTGCTGGTTCTCCTTCATTCAAGTTTATGTTGACAAAAATAAATCAAAATAGGATTAAAAATATTCCTGTTCAGCTGATATTAACCAGACTTTTTCTTATTGTAGGTATTTTGAGCTGATTCAGTTCCCGTCTATTTTTAACCTGCAGTGCCAGGAAATGAGCTCTTGCTCTCCGGGTGTGAGATCCCCGAAGATTTAAATTACTGCTCCACGGTTTCAGACTAATTCTGCAAGCAAAGCAATTTAAACTTTTACAAGTGGCTGAAAAAAACAGATTTTGTTGGATAATAATATTCTTATCACATTTCAATCAGGGTCTAAATCATGACGGCTTCAGATGATTACAGTGACTTTACTCAACAACTAATGTGGAAACAACTAAAAACAAAACTAAACAAAAAACAAACTCCAATCTGTCTCTGAGAAAAAGCTACAAATCTTCCTGTTCTTATTATAATCTGTGGTCCAGTTCAAGTTTGGGTAAATTCAGTTGAATCTAATTTATTATTATTCATTAATTCATCCAAAGTATTTCAGAACTATCTATGCCTCCAACCATCTTTATATGTAACATTTTAAAATAAACCACACATAGTTCAGATTATAGTCGCTTGTTATTTTTGGGCTTAACATATGGAAAATCATTTCTATGTGCATTTTTTAATGGTTCATGATTTATTCAAAAACTAACTGAAATAAACAAGCAGAAAAGCCAGACCTCGGTGAAAATGAATCAAAATGATAGAATCTTTAAAAATAGCATCCACCGTCATTAGAGTAAACATGAAAAGCCTTCATATCATGCAATCATATTTATTCCTTTGGTCAAACAATGTGGTGCATCATAACTCTTGGGCTGAACTATCACTGTGTGTTTATCAGTGGGAATCCTGGTAAACAGGAAACAGTGAGTCCCATATTTACACTGCCTGGAGAACGCAGCTTTTAAATCATTTTTATCAATGAAACTCTGTGCAGCATATGAATTAATAACTGACTCCTGGCTGAATTTCTGGAGGAAATTAACTGCTGATTAGCTTTTTTCATTTTTCCCTTCTGGCAAAATTCAGTTCTAGAATAACCTTTTACAACAAATATAACTATCAGTTTAAAAATGTTTTAAATTTGTTCTGATTCTGAATGTGATAGAATAATCATATTCTAGCTGTAAGATAGTTATGCTTTTATATTATTTCAAAATGCTGCAAACGGATCCAAAGCCTCAGCTCTGGAAGCCATTGATGGAGACGAAGTGCAGGAACAAGAAGTTGGCACAAAGCGTGGCAGATTCAGTCAGGCTTCCTGCCATTTTGTCTCAACTCGCTCGTTCTCCACGGCGAGTTGAGACGCTCGCAACGTTCCTGTCAGAAAAAGAGAAACAGCAGTGCTGCTTTTGGGAAATTTACATTTTTTTGTACCAGGCTCTGCAGGGCATCATCACATTCTCAGCTCATTCTCCACCCAGTTTTATTTTTCAGCATTGTTCTGCCTTTTCATTATAACAACTCATCTTCATGTACTCTCTGTAATTTGCCATTTGTGGTCGCCTATGGGGCCTTAAAACGGAAACAATGATGGAAAAAGACAATGATAAGTGAGGCTGGGGCTCCATCTTGGTCCGCAGCAGAAAGCCACATGAACTATGTGTTTGTACCTTAAAGTCATTTTGACTGCAGCTGCGTTTCAAAATGAGGGGATAAATCTTAAGGGAACAGATTTGAAATCCACTCTGCTCAGTGCTAAAGAGCGATATGTTCATGAATCTTTACTTTCTACAGTTTCTTTGTTTCTCTTTTAAATATGAGATGAAGTGGGGAATAAGTGTCTCCTCAGCATCAAATCATGTTTCTAGTATGATAATGGGAAATCAAACCACAGTATTTAAAAAAGGAGGACAAAAGGCTCAAATGCTTTATCAAGGTTTTGATTCATATCTTGGATGATTTCTTATAACTTCACTCAACTCAGTGAAATGGTTTCAACTTTTAAACAGCTTTCAACATTTTATGCAAATGATCTTTTTTTAATGATTATTTAGCCAAAAATCCCGAGCCGGAACCTCTGCATGGTGTTTCTGGTACGGCCAAAAATCTGACGCACAACGGTGAGCAACACGATGGACGATGACGCTGCGTCTCTTGGTCCACTGGGGTCATTTCTGCTTCTAGACCGATCTGATTGGGCGCAGGTTCAAGTTGTGCTTGAAAAAGCATCTAAACATGTAGCATCAGAGCAGATGCTAATGCTAATGTCAGCGTCCACAATCTACATTTACATCAGTTCCATGAATGATCAATTAACTCAATTAATCAAATTAACAGAGTCCCATCACTGATTTCTACCTGTCAGGGTTTCATTGGACAGGAAGGCAGATCTGTCTGGCATTTCTCTAAAAGTGTTTTTACAGAGAAGTTTGTGACCTTCCAGTGGGTGGCGCTGTGTGGAGCGACGTGGCTTACAGGCACCAACTGCATCAACACCGACACCTGCAGGCTGACAAACGGCCCATTCTTATTCCACAGAGCCACGTGTTGAGCATGAAGAGCAGAATGAAGAACGAGTTCCTGAAAAAACTCTAAATCTTCTGATCATTTTGTGTTGAAATGAGACCCAGAGTAACACACTGCAAAACTGCAAAGTAAGCAGTACTTTAGCGTAAGTGGCTGTGATTTTAAGTGCTAGGGTGAGCCGGATACTCCGATGTGACATAAAAGAGGTGTCTAAAGGTGGTCTCTTCTCCAAATAGACGTTCAGCTTCAGAATGAATATTTTATAAAACACTCCATCACATTCTCACGGAGGCCAGAGAGTCTGGAGGATCCAGACGATCTCTGAAAGTCTGAATGAAGCCATATCTCTGTCACTGCATCGTCCTCTCTCCCCATCTGCAGGAGAAATGATAAGTGCCAGATGACTTTTTAAAAACCTTAAAAGCACCCATGTTTCCATTTGTCTCCGTGCCGCTGGCTCTCCTCTCCTCTTAAATAATCAGAAAAGCTTCCTTTCTCAGCTCAGACACGAGGAAAAATAACAGGACAGCTTCTCTTCAATATCAGCCTCTCGGTATCATAAAGAATCAAGGGTTGATATTTCTAACACAGTTATTACCAAGGTGCAGCTGAGAGGTGGGTGTGTGTAAGCAAAGATGAATGTACTCATTCCACACTCCACCCCAGCATTCAATTCAGTGGAAGTGTCCTTGTGTGTGTAGCTGCTCTTGAAGGATACGCTTCTCGGAGTTGTGAGGCTGAGCAGCGAAGGAACAGACACCAAACAGACAATCACGGCCGAGCTGAGAGCATCCATTAAGGCTGTCAGTTAGCGCAGGCCTTGATTAATTGCACGCTGCACAGTGGCAAATTAAGGTAGATCTCAAGCCAAGCCCCTCTAAATAATTAGGAAAGAATGGATTGCCAGAGAGAGGAGGTTGAACACTGGCTGCCTGTGTCACTCAGTCTGTCTTACATGTAATAAAAGGTCTTAAACTGCTTAACTATGGCCAATAATTGTGTGTGTGGGAGTTTTTTGAGAAGCATTGCATATCTGTAAGAGTGACTGAGACTTGTGAGAGTGAGTGAGGAACAAGTGGAGCTGGCAGTGGATTTAATGTTTGTCTTGTTAACCTTTATCTGCAGTGCGTCCAAAGCTCATGAGTTCCTTTATTTTGCTTCTTTACATGTTTAGTTGAAGTGCAAACAGAGATGGAGTAGATTCACATCAGAACCGCCATTTCATTCCTGAATCCAGCGGCTCCTTGTGCAGGAACCCAGGAATCCTTTCTGAAAACAGTCCTGCTGCTGCAGCAGTGCCTCCATGTGGATTTTATGTTCTGATAATAAGGGATGCTTTAACTTTCACAACAGTGGAGCTGAGAAGGAAGCTGAATCAAACAGCAGCAACTACATCCTGAATTTAATAAACTCCAGGGAGCGCTGAAGACGATTCAAGCACAATCTGTCCGTTCCTGTTGTTGCGTCAGCAGAGCTGCAGCCCACGGTCATTTCTGACTCTACAGCAGGGACAGTCTGACCACCTCCAGCCTTCATCTCCCCTCTGTCACTTCAGAAGCAGCAGCGTTATCAACCAGTCCACATCTGCAGCCTTTTCTCTCAGCTGTTCACTGCTTTGTCATCGGTGTGTGTGACGGACACGTTTCACCTCCGCTTTAATGAGTGCAGCTGCCTTTTCTCACCACATAGCAACAGATGCCCCATTTGCACTTAAATGTGTTTCCAACATGACGCATGTTTGTAGATTTCAGCTCCAGTGAACAGCATTTTTTACTGCAGCAGATAAACGTGAATGCAGCCGGACCTCTCAGTAACAGAAATGTTTCCTCTCCAGTGGATCTTCTTCTCTTATTTTATGAACCTCATGTTGAGGGCCAACAACTGACTGGGCCCCAGGGCCACTTTGTATCTCAACATCTCTATTTTCAAAGAAGAAAATTCACCAAAGACAAAAACTCTTTTCCTGCAGGTCTTGCCGTGTTAGTAAATACACTTCTATGTTTGTGGATAAATACAATCATTTATATTTACTCATATGATACAGTAAAAGGGTTGAGTCATATTTTTGTTACTTTTTAGTTTTGATCATCTTTACTGTTATTATATAAACCTGATTAATTAAATTATTTCCAGAAGTATTTATACAATGAAATCTGATGTCACCTTTTATTTGCTAGTAGGATCTCAACCACTCAAGAGTATCGCTGCTGCCACCGCCTGTTTTGGAGGGGAACTGCGTGTTCCAGAGGCGAGCTCGCCTGGTGACTTACTGACCAATGGGAACAAAGAATCAGTCGGCAGGGGTGGCCAGTGATTGGCTCCCTCTCTGCTCTTTAGCGCCTCCCTCTGGACGTTTCCAGGCATGTCTAACTGGGAGGAGACCCGGGACGGCCAGAACTCACCGGAGGGACAACATATCCAGATTAAACTGGACGACGTCTGGGGTTCATTCCTAGAACCTGTTGCCCTGGCAACCTGAACTCAGATAAGGGTAAGGGACGGACGGACGGACGGCTGTAGAGAAATACGCTGCAGCCTGTTTACTGAGTGCATTCAGTTTTTAAACCCAGAACTGTAAAATGGCTCCAGATGATCAGGAAACAGAAATCTGCAGATGAAACTTTGTGATTGCAGCCAGCGGCTCCAGAGCTGCAGTCAGTTTCCACTGTGCACTTTATTGGTTTTGCTAGACAAATTGTTACAGAAATAAATAACTTTGTCATATATACAGCAAACTAACAGATGACAGGGTTAAGCAGTTTTTCTGTTTTCATGCAGCGTCTGTATTGAGTTTTCAGAGCAGAATCACAGCAATGGTACAAAGACAGTTTTATTTGAGTTAGGTCACAAACTATGTGCTCTTTCAAAAAAATCTACAAATATGAAATGTTGTATTAAAACTAATCACATTCTTTACATATTTATTGTCAAGATTGATCCATGTCTGCTACTGAAAGAAGGTCAAAGCTGGGATTATTCTTTAGTTTTGTATATTCGTAGCGTGTGCTGCTGGAACTCGTCTTTCATGGACGACAACAGGGATCTCTTCTTCTAATTATTTGCAAACATGTTGGGACTGGCAAGTCTGTCCTCTAAAAAATGATTTTCAGCAACAGAGAAGATAATTAGAGAGAGATGAGCCGGTCTCTTTTCTTGGTGCAGTGATTAGTCTGGTACGTTTCTAACAGGTTGTGACGCAGCAGCAGCACCTCTGTCCTGCTCCTTTTCTTTGACAGATCGCCCTGGAGATTTTGAATGTCCTGTGGCCTGACTGAACCCGCTGGATTTCAGGCTGGGCCAGAGGCTGACGGAGACCCAGGGAACCACTCATGTCCGAATGTATGATTTGGTGTTCAGGAGGAGAAGATAGCAGCGATGCTACCTGTCTGTATAGAAACAGACAGGTGTCTCTCTGTAGAGAAACTCCTGAACATCTGCAATGCTCAGCTTTCCCTGCAATACTCTAAGCTATTTTATTCACTTAGTCAATTCTGCTGGATGATCCAAACTAAAACAAGTGGACACGATAAGACAGAAGGTTTTGGCTGTGGCCATGTGGGATTACAGAATGAACTTACACCGGCTCCCCAGTAGGTGGCGGTGTATGAAGTGGCAGTGAAAAAAGATTTGTCCCTGTGAAGCACAGGAGTGGCAGCATTATGCTGTGTAAGTGAGGGCCTGCTGAACTTCACACCAGAGTTTGGCTGTAAATGTCTGAAAAATGGAAAATTATCCAAATGATCCAAAAATGATTTCACTGGACTTATTTCGATCAGTTCTTAAAGATAGGCAACAAGATTCTATGAAACAGTGTCATTGTTTTTAAATTGTTTTTATTGTTTTATACTTGTGCACATGTGTTAATTGTTTTTATCTTGTAACCAGGTTGCTATGTATTGCAGACTTCTGCTCAGGTCCCTCTTGAAAATGAGATCTAGATCTCAACGTGGTTTACCTGATTAAATAAAGGAATATAAATCCAGCAGGTTGCATCGAGTCATTCACTTTACATCACTCCATTCATACCAAGCATGCATATAGCGACAGTGGAGAGAATAAACTTCCCTTTAACAGGAAGAAACCTCCAGCAGAACCAGAACCAGAACCAGAGCCTGGTTTGGTACCAGTGGCCATCTGCCACGACCGACTGCAGGTTTGGGAAGATGGAGCCAAAACACAAAGAAGAATCACAAACTCCAATCAGACAGACGCCAGACTGGGAGTAAATTAGTTCTATTTAACTTAAAACATGTTCTAAAATATGATCAAATACCAAATAAAGGGTATTGTCTGTGTTTAAATCTATAAATCTCTAAGAGTCTGGTTTCAGCAGAGGTTATCTCCTGAGATCTCCGGCGTTTTCTGTCACAAATGTTCACCACAGCGACAGCCGCTGAGAACCATCATGGTAATTGTTAGATCTGCCATATGTTTCTTGTTTTTGAATTGGGACTGTGTCTGTCAGTCTCCCATGTCTTTTCCACTTTCTCATAAAACAACAAGCTATTTGCTACGCAGCCAGAGCGTAAACTTCATTGTCAGCAGATCTCAGCATGTGTCTTTCAAACGCTGATCAAATGGCTTCTGAGATGTGGATTCCCCAGGAAGTGTGCATTGTTTTGGTTATCCAATTTGAGCAGTGGGTGTACTACACCTCAGCATAAAATTGGAATTATCAGCAGCAACAGGAAGAGAAAAAAAATCTCATTTTGTGCTATAGATTCAGCGTTTGAATAAGAGTAGGGTGAGACTGATGTAGTGTGACAAAACAAATACAGAAGATGCGCCACCAGGGAGCACTGTAATGAAAGAACAGCTGAGAAGAGAGGCAGAATGCGGTTTGGCTCGGGTATTTTACCAGACAATGGTGGCGTGATTCTTCTTGTGAGGGTGAGCCGAGTGCGGGCTCTTGCATGTGTCCTGCTCACAGCGCTTGAGCCAACAGAGATGCAGCGAGAAGACTTGCTGCTCAATCAAAGCCCCTGGAGTAATCGCTCATAAGAACACAGTTGGAACAGGCGAGAGGATGGCCGTTTCATCCAAGAGTATTAAATCCCTGTACCCACAAACGGTACACCCCACTGAGGCAATGCAATTTTGAAGGCGATGTGAATACGAGTAAAGAAAAAAAAGTATTCATAAGGCTAGTGTTGACACTAAACAAAGACTGGAATGAAGAAAAAGGGAAGGCAACATGCCTCAGTGATTGGCCAGAGGAGGAACTCCCCTGTGTCTCAGTAGATACGTCTTTGCTTCTCAACATGGCGGGGCAATTTTGTCCTGGTTATAGCTCCTCTATCTTCTCCCAAGCTACTCCTTATTTCAGCATTTCAATTTCCTCCCCAGTGTAGGAACTGAGTACTAACCTACTTCAGCCTTTCTCTCAGACAAGAAAGGAGGGAGAGTGGGAACTACAAGGATGTTAGTCTGGTCACTCTTCTGGTTCAAAACAAGAAATGCTGGAAGGTGATGTTTTTCAGAAGCATGCCTCATAAACTACACATTTCCTTGTTGCCAGAAGACGTCCTTCATGAGCGGTAATGCATCTTTAACTGAGGCTGTGTGAAATCACTGCTGCTTTCAGACTCTCAGTTAAAACTACATCTGAAGGAGACAGGTAGGAGACAACCTTAAAACCCAGAAAAACGTCTTCCCAGTGGACAGGCTTCTGGTTGGAATCAGTTCCTGTTACATTAACGGATGTTTTCTCTGTGAAAACTGTTGATGCTGTATGAATGAGAGCAGCTGCCACGCTGCAGGGCTGAGGAACAACTTCCTCTCTTCTCTAAACAAATGTTCATGTTGGATAAAGAAAACCTGAACAGATATAACCGAGTTTTCAAATTCTGAATTCATCCATTAGTGGGAAATCAGTCCAAGCCAACCTGGCCCAATGTGAAATTTCCCCAAACCTAATAGTTGCTTGTGACATCGTTGGCGACAAGAACTGTGGGAAATTTATACCTCTGTGAATAAACTTTGGCCCACTTTTCATTACAAAATTGTTCTCATCCAGCCACATTGGGAAGTTTCTCAGCATAATCAAAGTGTTCACAGTCACACGGCTGCAGTTCAATCAGATTTATGCTCATACTTTGACTACACCACTCTGAAATCTTCAATTTATCTTTTCAGTGATTCGTGGGTGGATTGGCTGGTGTCTTTGTCTTGGTGTGTTTAGGTTTAAGGTCACAAACTGATGGCTGGACATTCAGCTTCAGGATTTTCTGCTAGAGAGTAAAATTCAAGACATCTAGTTCCTGAAACAGCCAAACACCTGAACGCTCCCAGAACATCCAGATCTACGTTACAGGATGTACATCTGGATATGGAAGTTCACAGAAGCTTTGTTTGTCTAGTCTCTCTTTTTTATTGTTGGATAATGACCTCTGACCTTTGGGGTATTGCAGAGCCTTAGGGTACATTCACAGCTGCCCTATTTATTCTACTTTAATTGAACTCATTGATAGAAAGTCCGGTTCATTTGTGGAGATGTGAATGCTAATCGAACTCTAATCAGGACCAGAACGTGAACTCTGGTCTCCCAACAAACCTCAGTCTGAATTCGGTTGAGGTGAATTCTGGCTCAGTTCGAATGTGAACGATAAGCGGACCGGAGACTGATCTGAAAGCAGGAAGTGGATTACAGCACAGGGCCTTCTGGGAAAATACAACCAAAGTAAAAGCGAGTCCAACTTGTCTTTTTCTAAAGAAAAAAGAAATAATACAACCGTTAAAATCTGACGCTATTCCATTTCTGTTTCCATTTGGTGAAGCAGGAAGTTGCACTCATTGTTTTCTTCAGAAGATTTCATGTAATTTCCTTCAGTAGTTCTTGGTGCAGCGCCCCCTCAGGCGAGGAGGGGAACAGGTTTAAAGGGCGACTCTGTATGAAAACAAACCACAGCAGCTGGAAATGGAACAAATGTTTGGTCTCTATAACTTTGGTAGGTTGGTGACTCCTGGGAAGGTTTTCTCCCTCTGTAGATACTGGTTTCTCTCAGAAACCAGTATCTATAGATACTGGTTTCTCTCAGAATTAGTTTGGTAATTATTCTGATCTGACGGGCGTCTTGACTTTCTAATCTTGATTTTCTCTATATTGTGACCTCATATTTTATTTTTTAAGCTCTTTTAGGTTACTTTATGACTCTATGCAGGTTCTATTGAGTGATGGTAGTAATCAGACCTGGTAGTAGCTCTGACATTAAATCGATTTGACACAAACTGAATTTCCCCTGTTTGGGACAATAAAGGTTGTTTCTATTCTAACATTTTCACTTCGGCCTCGGTTGGTTTGGACAGATTTTCCCTTCATCAATGATCATTTAGAGCTGCATCTTTTGTTTACTCAGGGTGTCTATGTCTGGTATTAAAACTGTAATATGACCTGAATCATTAGAGCATGAAAAAGCAAAACCAGAAGAAATCATGAAAGGGACGTATGGCTGGGTGAGTGTATGTGATGAAGACTGGCTGCAGGAACTGATCCCCTGACAGACACAAGGTCTTACAGCCACTTACAGAAGACAAGTGGGTATTTTGCCTGATGTCAGCTTATTGCTAAAATGTTTCGACACTGATGCTCATTTGTTACCCTCAGGAGCTCAATTGTAATTTATTATTAATTCTTTAAGTCAGTTTTATTGCCCTGAAAAGATAACAGAGTTCTACCCTCATTAGCACATGATCAGATCAATTAAAACCAATCCACAATCAGATTAATGGAGCCTCTCCAGTAACTTAACTGTCTTCTACAACAGCTCTGAGAATAAAAAGTGAAACAGGTGATCGTTTCTGTAGCCTCCTGCTTTCCCGTCTGTTTCATCATTCATGCTTCTCATTCCTACAATATCTCAGCGTAATCGTCTTTGTTTTGGGATTTTCTAACTATTCTCTTTCAATGATCCATCGCCTTTTCTGCCTGACACTCAGGGAAAGCCTCTCTTCCTGTTGCTCACAGAAGTCAAACATTTATCCACTTCTGAGACGTCCCTCCCCTTCTGCTCCCCTTGAAATCGTCCTTCAAAAGGTTTCCACACTTGCTTTCTAGTGTTCCCTGAAGACCAGAACTAGAACGAGAACGGATGCAAATTAAAAAATAAACACAGTTTATTCCTAATTTGAACACAGAATTCCCAGAGAGAATTAAGGACCTAACAGTGGAACCAGCCATGGTTGCTGAAGGTTAAAATTACTGGAAAATCTAACAAATCTGGTTTTGTTTTCTGTCCCAAATTAGTGTTTATATTAGAAACCAGTTCAGTCCTGAAACCACATAAATCCTTTGAGTTCTGATGGATTGGCGTTATGGATCGATCTGCTGTGTGCTCAAACTAAATCATGCCAGTTGTGATTTCTGACCCGCTCTTCACACAACTGTCTTCTAATCTTCATGTTCCAGCAGGCCTCGCTGTGAACTCTGACCTTCAGGTCTGTTCACAGATTTTCAAACAGATTCATGTCAGACAATCGTCTGGAACTTTCTAGCAGCTTCACTTTCTTTCTCTGAAACTAACGGAAAGTTTCCTGGCTGTGTTTGAGATCAACGACTTGCTTAAATTTCTGCCTTTATTCACCCCAGATTTTTATCAAGAATATCCTGATAAATTTCTCTATTCATTCTTACTCATTTACATAAAGTCTGTTTATGCTTTTTGTTATTTATTTTCTTCATGTTTGCAACACTTATTCCCAGAGTTATTTTTGCTTTATTACGCATAATTTACTGAGTAGATTCATTTTATTTTTACCTTACATGTGTAAATTATCAACAGGCGATGTAGAAATGTCTGCTCAGAAAATCTTCATGGTTTTCCCAGTTGGAATAAAACTTTCATAAATATCAAGACGGCAAAATATTATTGCAAAAATAAAATTCTACTTTCTTTTGAAAGATTTGCTTGAATCTGAATCTTTAAACTGAGTGTGAGAAGATGTGAGTCGGGTTCCTGCACTGTGACCGGACCGATCTCCCTCCAGATCGAACCTCGGCCTCCATCACTTCAGAAGGACGGAGCTTTACTCTGCACATCCAGCAAACCTTTGGGAATAGAAACGTCCTCAGACCTGAAAGGTCCCTGAAAGGTGGCAGCCGCGATGTAAGGGTCTCTCTCTCTTTCTGTTTTTTCTGAAAGTGGGACGCTGCTTTTCCCCAGAGACTTTAAGCTCCTAGCAAGTGTCCGCCTCTTTTCCTGAGCTGTGGCGTCTCTCCGAGTCTACTCGACATTTAAAGGATTTGGGCCTTCAACTATCAAAGTGTGGCACACTGTGGCAGGAACTGTGGGAGAGCTGTGGCTTCGGCTCGGAGTTTGATCTGCCCCGGGGCAGAACAGGTCAGCCTCCTGGATTATATGAGCTTCAGGAGACACTTTAGAGAAATCCACAAAAATTCAGGTGAAGCAAATAAGTCCTGGTAGCAGATTCCTGGCTGAGAAGAGCCGACAGCTGAGGTAAGAGTTTGAATTGATTACTGGCTAACAAAAGCTCTGTGTTAGTGTTACTCTCACTGCGGGTGTAAGCACCAATGCCAGTAAACTGTAAACTTGATCTCCTTCTCTTAATCTCTTAAAAAAAAAAATCAATGCACTTAAAAAATAAAAATAAACTGCTTCTAGAGAGAAAGGATGTGCAGCCATTTTCTAACCATGTTTGATAAGCAATTCAGAAATGATATATAAAATACTTATGTGCTTCTTTGAATGATCAGAAGTCGATGTAAAGGATCTGCAGAGCGAAGGAGACCAGGTGAGAACAAAGGCACTCAGATATATACATCTATCCGTGTAAAGCCGATCTCAGCCCGGGCTTAGGAAGCAAAAAGATCCACCTCCTTCCTGAAAACATGCAGAAGCTCTCAAGATCAGAACCGTAAAGAATCTTTATGACCTCTTTGATCAGTTCTTAACTGAATCCCGCTGAAATTACACACCGCAGCGCTCGTCTGAGGCACACGCCAGTTCATCTTTTTCTAACTCTGCGCTTCCTCTTTACCTCCATCCCTCAGCAGGTTGGAGTCTCTCCACAGCAGAAAGGAGTTTCTGGAACTCCAGGATAAAGGAACGAACAAGTCTAGGATTTTCAGAGCAAACTGACTCTGCCCCAGCTGAATAATTTATATCCTGTGGATCAGACCAGATACTAAACATTAATGTTATTACCGTCCTCCATGTTATATGATGGAAACCAGACTCTGCAAATCATTTCATCTTTCTTTTATCAAATACATTCCTGGCCTTGATGCCTTCAAAGGTACACAGAACAAATGTACCGCTGCAACAGAGTTGTTCAGGATTTAACACCTACCACCGCTGCACATGGATCGAACAACAGTCTCCATGGCAACAAAAGACCAACTTGTTCTTTGCCATACGGTTATGAACCAGAAGGAGTGCATTATTTCATAGAGGTCTAACTGTGATGCCACTGACTAACACGCTCCTGTGACAACACACTGCTGCACAAAACACCTACACACACACACACACACACACACACACACACACACACACACACACGCACACGCACACGCACGCACGCACACACACACACACACACACACACACACACACACACACACACGCACACCCCCCCCCACACACACACACACACACGAAATTACTTACCTACATCAAGGGAAGCAGAGAAGAAAGAAGACAGGAGAATAATATTAAAGCCTCTGGGAAAATACTAAAAACATAACAAACATATATATTATTGTTTCTCTTATGCAACAAAGCGTATCACTTGCCGTGCTTAATTCATGCCAGGCACCTCAGGAAATACTTTTAGCATTACAAATAAAAGGAAAGGCACACATACACAAAGGTTTGCAGCGGCACACGCCAACGCCTCGCTGAGCAACTCAAACAAATAAAGTGAGCTTTGAGACTCTGTTAGTGCCGCCACTCAGCTCCACTTTACCTGACATTTTGATTTAAAGCATGAATTAACCACATTTTATGGTAGTTTACCCAGAATTAAGCACTGACTGGAATCAGTAAAACTGTACAAAACAACAACAAAGAGTAAATCATCTAAAACTGTTTTCTCTGAAGTACCAGAAAGTCAAATCATTATTATTCCCATCAGTCATTTCAGGTTAGAAAATACTAAATAAAATCTAAGGAGACTTAAACATTCATCAGAAAATATGACCTCCAGTCAACCTTTCATTTAATCTGAGCTAGAAATATATATTTATTATTTTCCCCTAATTTTAAGGTCTCCTTTAACCAACAGGACATAAATTGTCTTCCTTTGTAACATTTCATAAAGTTAGAGCAACATAAAGATGAAGAAGAAGAAATCTTTTGCAGATTTTTTCATAGAGCACATCTAAAATATTCAAAAGAAAATACAATGCTACTTGTTATTCATAAAGCAGCCAATCCAGGAGCAGCATTCAGTTTCCTTGGTGCTGATTGGCTGTGTCCAGAAGAAATAAGGAAGTAATAAGGAACAGGGTAGATAGATGTTAGCTAAGTGCTAGCGCTAAAGTGGTTTCCACTGATCATAGTAATAATGTTGAGATATATTTAGTCTCTGAACTATTAAATTAGGCAGATATAAGTATTTTTAGGGGGAGTTTGAAGTATTTTCAGATTCTAGAAAGCAGAACGGAGGGAATTAGGTGAAAATTTGCATCTTTTATCATTGCTCTTTGTATAAGTCAATATTTTTGTGAAATAAATGCAAAATGTATTCATCAGGCCAAGTTTCCAAACCAGCTGAGATGTTCCAGCTGGAGTGATGCTGCACTATAACTACTGGGAGGAACTGGGATTTTATGTTAGCTAACATGATAACACTCATCCTACTGGAAGGAGACTTGATGTTAGCTCTGATGTTCATTCACTCATCCTCCTGGAGCTGAAGGCCCGGCGGCACAATCTTCCTCTTAAAGGTCATTAAGATAAGCCTGAGTAATTATTTCGTGGTTTATCGGTGATAAGCACCTGGCAGGCATCTCAAGTGAATTCAATCAAACCAATCGCTGATGACAGGATGACAATACCAACAATTAATTAGCAGAAATGTTTGGTATGCTTGGTGTTGAAGTGGTGAATGTGTTAGCCTGCATGCTAAAAGAATAAATAGCTCTGGGTCTAATTCAGTAAACATCTGCATGATAAACAAATAAAATAAATAGTATAGTGAGAAGTGGATGTTCCCTCGGTGCGGCTGCTTACCATCTCTTTTATCCAGCCCATTCACTTCGCACTGCCCTGGGATATTTGCACATTTTTAGCATTTAAATTAGATCAATTTCACTGATCCCACAACATACCCCCAAGACCTGACTTTATGATCATACTTACAAGTACATTTTCTCTCAAATTAATAAATGCTTTTACTTCAGATGCTCTTTCAAATTGCTTCCTGCTGATGCGGTTGACTTTGCTGGTCCTCTCCATTACAACAATGGCAGTAAAACGCAGCATGCTACTCAGATATGCAATGCACAATTTATTACTGCACTACGAGGAGAGCAGCAACAGTAAAATAATGCCAAGTGGTTCGCTGTCTTTAAGAACGTGTAAAAGTGCTTTGTGAATAACTGAAACATAAAGTCTGTGTTTAGCTGTGGAAGCAAAATGCTGAAGCTTAGAGCAGCTGAGGATCACAGAGGCTGCAGTGATTTCCACAGAGAGCGTCTTCCACACAAAGCCTCCTGCGTTCCGACAGAGCGCGCCGCGCAGCGTTAATTACTCAGCCAACACTTAAGAACAAGGTAAAAGGCGTGTTAATGAAATACTAATAAGGTTCCAATTTGAGTCTTTCAGCTTCGCCATCCTCTGCAGTGATCTCAAGGACTCCAGTTCTTTCCGTGACTGGTCTCTGTTATTGCTAATTACTATCGCTCACATGACAGAAGGGAGTTTAGAAACTATTATTGCAGGGAAATGAAGCCTTTGTGTTCTGTCCTTTGATGAAGGACACCCAGGCTGATTTACTTGGTGTGAGAAATGAGAGACAGAGAAGACAAACTTCCCAAAAGAGAAGCACTTGGTTGTCAGCCAGACGCTGCACTTCCTCCGCTGCGTCAATTAAAAGTTGACGAACAACCTAGATTTCATTTTCTCTGGAGCTCCGGTCCTCAAATCCTTTAAAAACCAACTCAACCTCAGCAAATATCAGATTCACTAAACGTCACAATCGTTTTTTAAAACAGGAAGACAAGAGGACTCCCACACCTCAAAATGACAAACAATGACTGAAGGAAAATGCCTCGATGTCTTTAACTTAGAAAAAAAAGTGACTGCTGCCAGAAATGAAAAAGTTTACTAACATGTCAAATTATTTGTGTCAGTATTATTTATCCCTTTACCTTTTCCTGGTGTCAGCTACACCTTTCCATTTCATCCCTTCATTTCATGACGCAAACAAACCATTTCATAACCATCCACTTCAAAATGAAGTACAAGGTTTTTTTGCTGTTGTATTGTTTTCGTGACTTATGGAGATAAATCGTCATGACAACCCTTAACAGCTGGTATCAGTGATGCCTTGCAGCAAGAAGGTCAGGGGTTCAAATCCCGGCTGGATCAGTCTGCATGTTCTCCGTGTGCGTGAACAGATTCTCTCCTGTGACTCCGGCTTCCTCACACAAAACCTCAAAAACACTTTTAGTCTCACTGGTCTTACTTATTGCACTTGGCTTTGAGTGTGTGTGTGTGTGTGTGTGTGTGTGTGTGTGTGTGTGTGTGTGTGTGTGTGTGTGTGTGTGTGTGTGTGTGTAGCTGTTTCTGGACCTCCTGCTGTCAGATATTTTGAAATAGAATCATAAAACCAGATTCTCTAACAATAATCTCCATGTAAATGACAGAAAATCGGTTTAATCATCTCTGTGTTTTGGTGAATCGATCAGCTATGAATGACTTTTCACTCAACAGCAAAACTTTGTACCTGGAAAACTGTAAAAGTATGAATTAAAACTGACATTTGTTTGTTAGTAATTGCTTCTCACACGTTACTAAACAACCTCCTCACTAAACATGTTGCAGTGCAGAGAATAAAATGATCCTTTGCTTTTATTGTTAATACTGGATTTTAATCAGCAAATTCCTCTGATTTTCAAACTCTGATCTTTGGGTTTCAGTTCTTTGGGTTTTGACGTCTGTCCCAGGTCCAGTGTTAGCAACAATAAGCACATTTGTATCTTTCTTCAGTTTGCATTGTTCGATCATATTTAATATAAAAATAATTAACACTAGCAATAACTGGCAGTCCAAATACAGAATGCAGGACTTGTGCCAGAGTTGGAGAACTAAAGTTTAAATGGTAATCTTTGCAGATCTGGAGCAGCAGAGCCCATTAACCACGTGTCCATTTTCCTGGCAGCTGCAGAACCGCAGAAGTTTAGTTTGTGCTTTGAGCTCTCCAGAGTTTTCTGCTAACTGCACATCTGAGCAGAGGATCTCCAAGAAAGGTAATGAAATTTCCACTTCGAGCTTCCTGCAGGACCAAAGTGCCATTTCACAAGCCTGTGCACCACAATGAACCACAAACTGATAACATAAGTCAAAGGGAAACTTTAACTCGTGGAGTGTAGCAAGTGGAGGAAAAGCAGACGGGGATGGAAGCTATTCTCAAAGACATTTGAAGATACAGCAATTTCTCGGAGGCAATCATTTGATGCTCTCATCCTGTGATGGCTGAGTGTCACTACTTTTGCGCTCCCATCGCTCAAGTGCATCCAGCACTCCAAGAAATTGATTGTTGGAGGATAGAAGTAGAATACTGCACACGTAGAAAAGTATACATCTATCTCAAAGTAAAACCGTTTCTTTCAGCTCAGTGATTCTGCCAGAGGATTTCTGTCTCGTTGATGCTTGTAGGTCTTCAAACGCTGTGATTCTATATATATAAAGATCCAAATTGAGGGATTTACTTATTAGGAATTTCTATTAAACATGAGAAAACAGAAATCGCTGCTGTTCTACAAGATCTTAAATCTAAATTTCCTCAGAGATTAAAATCCAGTTTTGTGAGCAGACCTCCAGTCAGACCCCTAACTGGTTGATATCTGCTCAGATTTCACATCAGCTGCTCCGTAAACCTCTTGTTGAGTTCGACTTGGCCGTATCAGCTACAGGAATGGATTAGTTCAGCAGATTATTTGCCTCCTTTGAGCAGGTGCCCTATAATCATAGTAAGCAATGATTACAACAGACTGCGCCACCGGAGGTTTTACTTCTCCTGATCTCAAACATCCAGAGCCCGGCTCCTCCGCATGCAGATGACTGAAGGTCAGATGAGGTTTAGTGCGTAATGAACAGCTCTCAGTTATTACTGTGGTCCTGTCACCAAATGGCTTTAAATAGATTAATTCCTCCAAAGTGTCTCATGAAAAGGCTTCGAATGTTCAGGCTCAAGCAGCTTCCAGAACATCCTGCTTCACATGTCACATGCGTATCTCTGTTTTTTGACTAAAAGAAGAAATGAAGCCTCAAAGTGTGATAATATTCTGACACATAATGTGGTAAGACATAAGAAATATTGAAATAAATGATTCTTTCTTCAATGTAGCTGACGGCTGAAGCCCCCTTATCACATAAAATGTGATAAGGGGCATTTGTTTCGTGGCATTTGTTTCGTTTTCCAGACACTAAAATGATCTAATAAAGTCTTTTGTTCCCAGTTTAATACTTTCCCCTCGTTCTTTATTTGAAGAGTCTCACTGTGACCTAACACATAGCACTCGACAACTTACATGAAAGCTCTCTGCAGCTAATCTTCTGGCTGCTTTTTGTTTTTTGTCTCTTCCATTAGCTCAGAAGATTTCTCCTCCAGTCACCCAGATTGTTTTTCCAGCGCGGTCAGTAATGATTCTGATCATAATGGCATTTTTGCAAGTATCACTTTGTTGATAATGGCAGAAAATGTTATGAACTGTTTTGTTTAAAATGGCAAAAGATTTGAGTCAGATATTTTCCTTTAGAATGGAGACATTGTATAGCAACAGAGAAACTATAAAATGTTTAATGCCAGTTTATGGCCTAAAGCTGCACACATTAAAACAACATCAGACAATAAGACTGAACAGATGAGAGACCAAACTGCACGTAATTTACAAATATAAGTTCATACGTCTTGATTTTTATGAGCATGATCTAGAGACTTATGCAGAAAAAGTTATTGCATATGTAAAAGATTATTGGATATTTCTGCAGATTAAATAATAAAACGCAGAACTTTTCCTGGAAACATGAAAGTCCTCCAGTTCAGAGACGCCTGCTGGTCCGGCTTCCTGCTCCGTCTTAAATCACTGCAGGATCATTTGACCTTTAAGACAAACCTGTTTTTCTTCAGGAATGAAGATGACAAACCGAAGGCCTTTAAACCAGAGGCTGCTTTGTTAGTTTGCCAAGTGTGTTATAATATTTATAACACACTTGGCTGTGAGCTTCCTTAGTTCTTGTAAAATATTTTATTTGTTACTACTTTGTTAATAAAAATTTCCCTTCTTATTAACCTTAACTTTAAACTGAAGTAATGCAAAGATCAGATCCAACAGTGGAGACTAAACAGAAAAGCAGAAGGCATATTGAATTCAGTCACATTTTTAGGTTGCATCATATTTTTGCTCTAAGCTGCGTTTTGTGTGCAGCGTTGTCATGCTAACTCATTGTAGCCTAAAGAGATTTGCTCCTGCATCCTAAATGCAGGATCTATGCATTTTTCTACCTTCCTAGAGCGCTGGGAGGGAAGAGATGGGCATCCGCCTCGTTTGCATTCTGCACAGGATGAACGATTCAGGGCCTGTCAGGGAGGAGCTCGCTCCTCTGAGGTGCCTTTGAGAGCTCGGCAGAAAGAGATGCATGCGAGGAGTTCTGAAGTAGGGTGAACTTCACACTCGCCTAATCTCGAGTTCGGATCCGTCTGTCATTCGGCGGAAGTGCCAGCTAGCAGACCTGGCACTAATTCAATCACTGATTGTTGATTGGCAGGAGAGCAAGCCCTTGGGAAGCAAAAAGAGTCTCTTTTGTCCTTAAAGCAGGATGGAGGGTAGAAAGGCGGAGTGTCTTCAAACTGAACCAGACCAGTGGCTGCTGCCGGTTGGAGGAGAAACTTCAAACAGCAAACATTATCAAAAGGAATCAACTGGTTGCTGCTCCAAAATACAGACAAAGCCAGCATGCAAATGTGTCTTTGTGTTTCTCCTCCACCTATACATGATTAACATAGAGGAGGACAAACAATGACACTTCTATGGGTGTCATTCAGGGAACGGTGAAAAACAAGCTGCTGCTGCTGGAAGTTTAAACATCATGTTGATGTTGATGAAATTTCATTTTTCCAACTTTAAATTCAGCCGTAAAATAACAGGAAAAACAACTCGGATGGTGGCAAAAACAAAAACAGCAGCATTTCTGAAATAATCTGCATGTTATCGTCATGATCATCCAGATAAAACTAGAAACTTTTCTTCAGCATCATTAGAAGCATTTCAAAATAACAAGTTGCTCTTTACTCATCCCAAAAACGTTTCATCATCAGATCTGGACACTTTCCCCAAGAAAGTAACATCTAGTAAAAGTTTATATGGAAAATAATTTCATTAAATTCAAAAAATGCTTTTCAATCTTTCAAACCTTGATCTAAAACGCTAATTCACAAAAACAAGTCAAAGTCTCTAAATTATGTTTTATACCTGGAAACTGAGAGGAACATTTGAACCAGAGATGGAGAAGATAAAGTTAAGATTGTAACTTTATTATTGATTTTTCACTTGTAAACCACAATCCTTGACAGAAAGAACAAATGAATGAATGAACCAAAAAAGAATGAGAGAAAACTATCCTTCCACCTTTCACATCACATTCATCAACCCAAATTAAAGATTTTTCATGTGATTCTGGAGAAGTTTGAAGATGATACCAAATATGACTCCACCTGATTCTCTGAACCGTCTTATGGGGAAAGTCAGGCAGAGTATCTGAAATGAAGCCTGGAGGTAAAAATCCCTGATCTGAGGATGTGTGGAAACGACAGGAGGATCTCCATGTTCGGCCGTTCGGACCGCGGTTCGGACCGCGGTTCGGACCGCAGTTCCACGCTAAGCCACAAAATCCTGCAGAGCTCCTGAGGAGGATCATCCCTCCAGCTGATGTAGAATTCAAACATTTGGGAGAAAAGAAAATATTCTGCTGAAACTGCAGGAGTTTGACCATCAGTGATGGAGCAAAGATTTAGTCAAACATCATTTAACACATGATTTGTTTTACAGGGTTAGACATAAATCTAAGGATATTAAAATTTATTTATTTATTACCAAAATGGTTTTTTTTATGGTAAATAATCAGATTTATCAGACTGAACAAAATTCTGATTAATAAAAGCTCCTGATTCTATTTTAGATCCACAAGGAGTAAAAATCCTTCAGATCTCGTCATTATTTACCTCAGGAAATGTTAGATTAATTAATTGTTATTCATTGTACAAACATCATGCAGGACAAAACAGTCTAACTTTAAACTCAGCAGTTATTAATTATGTTCACTAAACTGCACTTCCAGTTAAATCCACAGAAAAGCATTTTTACATCTGTAATGTATCGGAGAACTGCACAGCTTTGACTTATTTGCAACAACAAACAAGTATTTGTAACCTTCTCCACTGAAATGGTCAAATCCATGCGGCTCTCTAGAAAAACTGATTCAGAAAGTGAAGATAGGGCCAGTGAAAGGGCAGCGAACACATTCAGCCCACCGAGTTCAATCTGCTTTACCAACTCAGAATAACATACATGGCTTAGAGAGAAGCCATGACAATCTATTGGAGCAGGTGCTTTTAGAAACTGCCATGTGCTACACGCAGATAATAAAAAGTAGTGTAAAAAAAATGCATGCTCTAATTTCAAGCTTTCAGTGTGAATCAGTGGAGGAAGAGCCCGTTAGCTCTGTTCTGAGCCAAACGCTCACATAAAGGCTTCCGTGAAATGTTAGGTTCTCAAATATGCACCCAGCTACTGGATTTATGCAGAGTGCACTGCCAGTGTTGCATTATGCATTTCGCTCGCCTAGTTTAAGAAATGCAAATCACCTCAAGTTGATGGAATCCAATCAAGTTGATGGAATCCTTCCACAGACATGACCATGAAATATTTGTGAATCCTCAAATGTTATTGATGTGGCGAAAGCAAACGGAGGAACGAGGAATGTAGAGACGTAGGACCGAACGGGAGGAACGCCTTCAAAGTCCCGTCATGTGGAAAAGGACGCCAGCTGTTACCGACTTTCTTTCCTGCTGTTATTAAACAAGGGATGAAAGATGGAGAAGCACCATAAGCAGCTTTCTAAATGAGCTCAAAGAGGCCATTTTGCAGAATAATGTGTTCTTCACGCTGGGCGCCGTTCTCATGTCTTCTGGAAGAAGGTTGTCAAACTAAATGCCAAGCAGAATTAAAAATGTTCCTTTTCTAGAAATGAATGTTTTTAAAACATTTCTGATTTAACGTTGGAATTATTATTGTGCAGATACTAAAAACAGAACAGGCTAATAAATTAGCATAAGATTAATTTCATGTAGATATTATGCTATGTCCACACAAATCATAGAGAAGATGGTCGATGTGCTTTATGTTCACTCAGTGCTACATCCAACTACATGTGGAAAGTTGAGCGGAAGGAAAAATGTGGCAAAAGCAACAGGGATAACCAAAGCCTTTAGAGGATCTTAAAGCCCATCAGAGTCTGAACAAGCAGCCCACCTGCATCCAGGATGTGACTGTCTGCTCCCTGAACAGGAGCTTTCATGGACAGAAGAGAAAACAGCTGCGTTACGCTCAGACGTCCAAATCCTTCTGCAGTTCAAATGGAAATCAACATGAGAGACCAGAACCAACATGCAGATGAGCTGGGAGTTACTGAAGCAAACTGGACCTCCGTTACTCTTCAGCAGAACCTCACACTGCTGCCCTCCATGGCACGCTGCATGAATGCAGTAATTCATGCAAAAGGAGCCCAGACCTGGTGCACAGACACAAACGTAATATTCAGAAGCCTGACATTCTGGTAAAAATGTCATCCTTATTTATGTGATGTCATATCAGATCATAATTATAATAATCAGATTTTATTTTCATCAGAACTACAGTAATTTTCTGTATGATGATGAAACCTGGGAAAAAAAGCAAATGAATCCAAAATGATCATAATGAGTTTGTAAACCTGTTGGTGTTTGTCCACAGATTTGCTATGAAACCATGGAGACGGTTGTAAATGACAGATGAAGCCTGAGTGAAATAAAGATGCTATCGGAGGAGCCGTCTGATCAAACTCCATCAGTTCTTCCCCCAGAAGCCATTTGTCCTCAGCCTCCATTGTTGTCCCATCAGAGCAATGTCACACAGAAAATTGCCACCCAGCTTGCAGGCTGAGTGGGGAGATGAAGAAGAAGGAAGTGACACGACTGTTGACTTAAATTGTTATCGATTCAGCTGTTTGAACGTTTTTCTCACAAAGGTTAAAAGTCAAGGAGGAGCAGAGGAAGAGGTGCTTTCATCAGTCCAGCTCTGTCTATTAAACAGCAATTCAAATCATAAATCATCTTCTGTTTGTTGCAGCTGAATATTTAAAACCTCCTTCAGTTTGTGATCTATTTCTGCTTTGGCTTCTGGAAACGGCTCCAGTCGGAGTGATTGGGTCAGGATAAAGATTTAAAGCTATTGATCTGGAAACAATGTACTGTGAAATATTTTCTACAAATATTGACACAAATCTGACTTGATTTTCACCACCGGTTATAAAAGTTATCGACTGCAAAAGCAAGTGGACCTCTGCTCTCCATGCAGACGGCTCACAATAGCAAATGGCCTGTAATGGATTATGAGCTCAGATCAATAGCGACGCCTGACAGTTTCTATCAAAAACATCAATGTAAGTTTGGACACAGAGGGAAGGAACCAATGCAAGAACAAAAAGGCAGAACTCCAGTTGTTCTGCTTTAATACGGGTCCATTAGCATCTAATCTAAAAATATATTTCATCTGTTTGAAAGTGAAACTAATAGATTCTCTCCACACAGTGATTTATTCATTTCACACGTTAAACTTTCAGTAATGAGTTTCTTAGAAAAATAACTGCAAAGTAAATCAGTGTAGAATAAAAACGATCGTAAAGAATCTGAATTATGACGGCAGGATTTGGGCCAGGCTGATGAAGTGTTGTTATGCTTTTTAAATGTAATCATAAATAGTGGGCGTGTCACAGCAGCTAACAGCTGTTATTGGTCATTGAGCTCAGTTATCCAGAGAAATGCTAACCTGACAGAAAACTGATTTTATTGGCAAGAAATGTTGAAAATGATGCATCACTGTTCTTTCATTCCAACTTACTGTGTTGGTCACATTAAACCAACAGAGCTGCTGAGCTCAACTTACATTGAGTTTGTGAGAAATGTAAGAAAATGTGACCAGGCTGCAGGGGAAATGTTTCTGTGGCAACAAGTTTAAACTAAAGCAGGAACAACTGAGAGTCTCTGTGACAGGAAGTCAAAGATTCAACATCTTCACAGTTTGTTTTTCTAGTATCTGGTTCTGTTTGAGTCCAGGCTGCTCAGTGAGCAACGGATGAATAGTTCTGTTTGTTCCTGGTTCTGTGGTCACGCCCGGCGTCTCACAGCAGAGATTATTACTTTAAGTTCCAAAACGTAAATTTATTTTTAATTTCTCTTCTCATGGCATTTGGTCTAATTAGTCACCAGCAGTAATGGGCACCACTAGCTGTAAAGTACAAACATGCTATTTAGGGGAAGCTAACGCTAAAGCACCAACTCCAGCCACGTTTAAACATCATGACGCAACATAACAGCATTACTGCCCTCATTATAACACAAAACTTTAATGGATGTCAAACTTTATTCAAATAAAAGTTTCCAAATCAGCCAAGTAAATTAGTGCTTTAGAAATTTATCTGGAAAAATTATTTAGCGGAAGCTAAATGTGCTAAATATTTTCACTGCTGACACATTCATTAGCAGATCAGTCTTCTGTTTTTTAAAATCAATATTTTGGTTCATTTTGTTTCAACAGTTGCTCAAAAATCAGCTGTCCAAGTCAAACAGTTACAATCAGACGTTAAACTCTGGTCCTGTTAGATCAGGGGTCTCAAACTCGAGTCCTGAAGGGCCGCAGTCCTGCAACTTTTAGATGAGCCTCTGCTGCACCACACCTGAACAGAATAATTAGGTCATTAGCAAGGCTGGGAGAACTGAGCTACACAAGGAGGAGGTCATTAAGTCATTTCATTCCAGTGTTTTCTACCTGTGGCACATCTAAAAACTGCAGGACTGCAGCCCTCGAGGCCTGGAGTTTGAGACCCCTGTGTTAGATGAAGGTTATCAAGTCAGCTGGTTTTCAGAGCATTTGACCAGTTTGAAAACAATTTCACAATATTTTAATATTTCTTCCTCCGTGGCCACTGCAGAGGAAACAGACTGACATTTCATCAACTTCTGCCATCTCTCTGACATCCTAAATATTTGTTTTATTCCACAGCCAAATCAAGCTATGAATATTAAAACCACCTAAATTTATAACTGTCACAACAGAATTTCCATATAATTTTTGTGATTTATCTAAGTAACGACAATAAAGAATTTCAGCAATAATCTCTTTGCAGAGAAGATTAAATGAAACGTCTCTCCGGGTCTCTGTAGGATTATGTTTTAAAGTAGAACTCTTTTCAAAGTGCATTAAAATAAAGGGAAGTTGGAAAAGAAAGGAGATGAAATATTAAAGCCTCTCCTGGGCAGCAGCAGGCAGCATCAGTGTTAACCTGACCCAGCTCTGCCTGTCGCCAAACGCAGCTTCCCAGCACTGAAATATTAACCGCCTGCAATCTGTAACACATGCAGCCGCTGAACGGCTGCGGCTTTCCGGTTTGTCCACAGCTCTGATGATCTCTGATTAATCACTCTGGGTTGCAGCTTTGTGCCATTTCCTGCTGATTTTGTAGTTTAAAACTCCGTGTGGGAGTTTTT
Source organism: Xiphophorus maculatus (assembly GCF_002775205.1). Lineage (NCBI taxonomy): Eukaryota > Metazoa > Chordata > Actinopteri > Cyprinodontiformes > Poeciliidae > Xiphophorus > Xiphophorus maculatus. Next base: position 1,490,169 of record NC_036465.1, read on the forward strand.
AGAGTTTCTGTGTTTGTCGTTCTTGTCAGTTGAACTGTTATTTATGCTATAATATTCTAACTCCACACCTGGAGGGCCAGTGCCCTGCAACTTTCAGATGAGCCTCTGCTGCACCACCTGAACAGAATAATTAGGTCATTAAGGCTCTGAGACCTGATCTACACAAGGAGGTGATGAAGCCATTTGATTCCAGCGTTTTGTACCTGTGGCTCATCTGAAACCTGCAGGACAGAGACTGGAGGCCTGGAGTTTGTCTCACAGCTCTGAACAGGATTTTTGATTCAAGCGTTTCTTTAATCTGCATGAGGGAAATAATGTTTCAGATTAAAGTTGGTGAAGAGTCTGCTGAATATGTTTACATCATGTTGGGATTTTATCTGTAGGAGGAAAGAGGCGGGACTTCCTGTCTGCAATGGAGCGTCTGTCTCTGCTTCAGGACTTCAGGCTCTGGGAAACAGAGGAAGGTTTTCCTGTTTCATAAGGAATCAGGACGTTTTCCTTGAATAATCAATGCAGATATTCAGAAAGCGACAGATCAGTGATGCATGATGCCGGTTTCCCTCTCCGCAGACATCTGACCATAAATCTGCTGAATATTGGTAACAGTGGCTGATTGGGAAACTTGGACAGTGACATCATGACAGAGCATTCTGAGCATTTCATGGAGAGGAAAATGTCAGCCAGACTTCCAGTGCTGCACATGTTTCTTCTTTTGATTTGAAATAAAGTTGCCTGGAGGAAAAGTGACGAGATGAAAACGGACTGGACTCAGAACAACAAGGACCTCTGCTTTCTGACTCATCTCTGCAGCTCTAACAAGCTTTCCTGCAAAAAGGCCTGGTCTCTGTCAAACCCACGGTAGCATTCACCATCTTCATCAGCGCTCTCCTCCTCATCCTCCTCTCAGGCTCATTCATATGGTTAAACTGCAGACATGCAGAATGAGCGCAGGCTCAGCTCCTCTGCTCTCTGAGAGAAATCCTCTGACTAAGATTCGCTCTGCCTCTGAGAAACAGGCTTTTATTTTGACAGAGACAGAATGAAACCAGGAGAATGGATCCAAATGTTGTTCACCTATCAGAACCCAGACACATTTCTCCTGAGAGAAAGAGGCATAAACATACGATCAACAGATCTCATAGCTCCTGATCAGCTGCTCGATCACCAGGCTGCACAAAATCACAGGAAGTTCTGCTTCAGTTCTGGGACCCAATGTTCTGTTAGTGAACGTAAACTGGTGCCGTCCAAGGATTTGGCCAAAAACGTGAAGCTAAAAGTACATGTGGGAGACGAGAATTACATTTCTCTCAATTAATACATATAAATTATTTGATTGTCACAACAATAAACTAAACATGCAATAATTTGATTGACTTTTTAAAAAGTACCAAACTAACAAGCCTGGTTTGGATTATTTCCTCTGAAATTAAAATTAAGACAACCAAGACAAATACTTTGTTTCCAATGGAAATCTCCTCCAGCTGGATTAGTTTGAAATTATCTGCTAAAATGACCATTTATCTTAATTCTTATTTAAGAACTGAAACTAGGAGATATATTAATATTTTTCCCATATTCTACAGTTTGAAGCCTGTTGAGATGCTCAAGTCAGAAAATATCAACAATCTCGTTCATATTTTCTCAAATTGGCAAACGATAATTTATTGGTAATATGTGCTCCACATAAGGCAACAATAACGTTACTGAAGAAAGTTAAGAAGTTAAAGATGGAACAGTTTGCCAATAAAGACTAAAGAAAGCTTCTAAAAAACAGCATGAGTTTCTCACTGCGGGCCGACCGTCAGTCCGACATGTTTCAGGGTTTAACGTTTCCTCTTGGGCTGCAGGGGAACATTCTCAGAGTTTGCATTTGCAGCCAGTTCATGAGGATTCCTGATAATCCTGCAGACAATGAGTTCAACCCTGCTGGAAACAGACGGATCAACAACAACCGGTCACAACGACACCAGGACCGGGTCAAGCTGGGCCCGCTTGCTCATCCATTTCCTCTCCCAGAAAGACGCATGGCTGCTGACAGTCTTCATCTTCAGGTGGCGGATTTGTGTCAAGCTTTTCCCCCAGAACTCATTATCTTCTTCTCATTGTTAGAAGAAGCAGAAAGCCCCATTTCTCCGTGTTGTTTCCTCTCAGACTGGAGGTCGAGCTTCACAAACAGCTCAGAGTATTTCATAATAAATCACTGTTAAATGAGACAGTGTGAGGGTCACACTTTAATCAGCCGCACCATAAGAAACAAGAGACAAACGGCTGTTAGTTTTAAATCGGCCGAGCGCGTTAATTACAGAAACACAGCAATCCTCCCCCTTTAGCATGTTTTTACATGATACAACCAAAAATATTTACGTTTTTTTTTTTAGTTTGGGTTAATTTCTCAAAAAAAAAACAAAAACAAAATAAAAACAATCTGAAAAGTGTGGCCTGCACCTGGAATCCATTTCTACCTGAAAGTCTCTTGGAGTTCATCTCATCCACAGGATGAAAGTTTTACCCATGGTGCTTTTCAAAACATCTCAAATTCAGTCAGTCTGGAAAAAAGTGAACGTGATCATCAGCCGTCGGCCAGATTGACGTCTGGACTTTGACTAGGCCATTCTAACATGAGTCTCTGTTTGATCTAAACCATTCATAATATCTCTGGCTGTATTGGTTGTGTTGCTGGAAATTATTTTTCTTAAATTTAAACGTCTTGTAGAAGAAAATGTATCCGACCGATTAACAAAACTTTAATATTATTCATATTTTTACCCTAAAAACACAAATGCAGCAGACGAATATCATTTTCCACAAATTTCAACATCACATAGATGAAAATATATTTATTTTACAAAAATGCAATGTTTTATAAATTTTTTTAGACCTAAAAGCAGATTTATTTTTTTTCTGCACACAGACATTTCTTAAAAGTTACAAGTTGTCTTTTTTGAAAGGTCAGGTAAGATTTGCAGCTCTGAAAGAGTTTTATGTCGCTGGACGGAGGATGAAAAGGCTCTCTGGGTTGTAAAGGTTGCAGACCTATCCCTGTAAAATACATGCAGGTGTTCCTGCGTTCAGAAGGATAAACCTGAACATGCTAGCAGCCAGGAGGCCGTTCAGCTAGCAGCTCTGCTGAATATGAATCCTGCTCTGACCAGATGACGATCTGCGAGGAAACGCTTTTAAAGAAGCAGCTTGTCTGCTTCATTATAGATTACTGTAGACTTGAATCATTTAATTCACTAGAAATGTCACGTGTCAGATAGCGTCCTGCCTGGATGGAGATAGGCTCGGCTACAACTAATTATTCCTGAATCAATACAGGAGGACATGAAACATGTTTGGCTCGCTGTGTTTTCCTCTCCTCTCCATCAGCGCTGATGCGATAGGATTCCTCTTTACAATGAATGGAAATGTCGAGCGGGGAACGTTCCCCCACACTTTACGGCCCGTTTCCCCACATATCAACACACACCGCGGCGTGAGCTGTCATAGCCGTAATGAATAGCAGCAATGAAAAGCAGGAGGAATAAGATAAATAAAATAAAATATTGCTTTGTCACCGGATTCGTTCAAACTACTTTAACTGGCACACACGTCTTCCCGCTGTCAGCACAATATCTGTTAGAGCCGAGCGACCTCGCCGCATTATCAAGATATTAATCATGGGGTTGGATGCTAACGCCGGCTGGAAGCCCTCAATCTCTATTCAGGAATGCTGGGCTGTTAGAAATCTCCGGACACGTCAATGCATATCTGAAGATCCTCTTTGTATTAGTTTTATTATCACTTTTCATCCCATGTAATTGCCTGTCAGCCCCTCCTGTGTCCAATTACGTGAAATCCAGCAAAGCACATTGCCATGCCATCAACATTATCTTTCTTTATTACGCCAGAGTCACAGAATGAAACACGCCTCACCGGAGCGCTGAGCTGACACGAAGAGGACGTCGCTTTCCTACCAGCTGCTTTTATCCAAACTAAATAAATCAAAACGTCAGGATCGTTTTTATTATTTCACATCTCCTTCTGAGGTGGACCACCGCTCCGGTTGGTTAGGAGACAGAATGAAAGCTAAAGCTGTTAGCACCCAGATCACTTCATCAGCTCACATTAAAATATTCATTCATTACTCCAAAATAAGAGTTTACCAGATAATTAAACCCACTTTTGGTTTTGTTCAAGTTCCAGTAAAAGTCCAGAATCTTTTTGTGACGTTATGTTGGGAATTCCCAACTGGGATCCTTCCAAGGAAATTATGGGAATTCTTATGGTTTAAATTACAAGTCATTTCAATATAGTGAGGCGCTTAATCTGCTTTTCTGGTTGTTATAGAAATGCTGTACTTATTAAACATGACCTAAAAGAAATGTGACATTGCCTTTTCAAGCCTTGAAATCGGGTCTTTGTGCAGAACCTGCAGAGGAAGTTGGTTCTAAAGCATCAAAGACTCAGAAAGAGACATGAAACTTAAACGCCTCACCTTCAGATTTTATTTGAACATAAAACTTAAAACCACACTAATTCTGTTGATCGATCAAAAATCATCTCTGTAAAACTTGTTGAATTTTGTGGATGAACTTTAACAATATGTGAAAAAGTCCAAATGGTATGAGTCTGTTTCCATGGCGACGTCCAGACTCGGTCAGAACCGGTACTTTTAGCACGCATTTGTGTTGGTGATAAAAACTGAAATCAGGAATCTGTAACATCTATAAATAGCTACAACCTTTCAATTAAAATTAATTTTAGTGAACAGGCAATGATCTGCAGATATTGACAAAAGGCCAAAAGAGCCAATCAGCTTTAACCAAAGTGACATTTAGTAGGCCAGTGATGTGCCTGCAGGGAAAAACCACTGACTCACATTTCCAGTTTTTAGAAAAGATTTCTTATCAGACTTATTTTGCTTATTAAAAAAAGTTGTTATATTTAAAGGGACATTGTGGACTGAAGTCCTGATAACTCGTCTAATTGTTCACCAACGTATGTAAACGAGGCGGTGGCGGCGGCGGCGGCGCTGCGACTGCTGGACAGGAAGACATCGGCTCTCTGAGTTCATGTGAGTTTGTGAATTTCTCCTTCTTTATATGTAGCCTCAAGATGCTTCTCTTACATCAGCCATCTGTTCAGCAATCAAACAGCCAAATCCACTGATCTGAGCCAGATCCTCCATGACAGGCACACACAGCGATGTGTCATACATGCTTTTTTAGAGTTTAAACCTACTCAAGCTCACTAATGGAGTTTAATGTCCATGTTTAATCAGGCCATTCATCATTTGAGCTGACATAAGAGTGGGAACGGAAAAAAGATTTCTGTATCAAAAGACACAATAATAGAAACCTTCATGTGAACTTATGGTCGACAAAAAAAACATGAAAGTTTCTGTTTTAAGGAGACATAATTTAGAATCACCTCAAAATGTTCTTGCAGTCTGCATGATGTTTGACCTGAGAACAGTTTGAACATTCAGAGCAGCTCAGCAGGAAGACAGAAAAATGTTGGCAGCCTTTATTTTCCTCCCAGGAAAGACAGCGAGCTTCTAAAATAATTAAAACAGAACTAAAACCGACAGTTTGGAGATAAAAGGTGCCATGAAGAGCTTGATGTCTGGCGTCATGGCAGATCATCCTCCTGAGAACGGACGAACGCTCATGTTTTGAAGTCCTGCAGGGCGACACGGTGCAGCCGGGAGTGGTTAGAGAAACGACAGAGTCTGACAGCCGCAGCAGAACTGAACCCGACAACACAATCAACCGCAGAGCCGAGGTTCTGCAGGAGAACCTGGAAGCTCATTTACTGCACAGGCTGGACGTGACAACAGTGGTGGATAATCCAACCACATAAACCAAACAGAAAATGTTTTCCTGCTGTAATTATGACAAAATACTGACAACAAATAACAGGAATAAAAAGTGACTTTTCTCCCTTTATAACCAACAAACTTTCATTTATTTTGTTGAGATTTTGTGTAAACTTTACAGATAAAACCTGGATTTACAGAAGATTTAATTTGTTGAGCTGCAGTCAGAGTGGATGTCCACCATCCAGGAACATCAACTCAGAAACAGCCAGAGTCTCAGTTGGATAGACCTGGCCTTTGACTAGGCCACTCTCACATATGAACATGCTTTGATTCACAACCTTCTGCAGTTAGACTCAGACTAAACGATTTGATTCTCCAATGAGGTGAATTCTGATGGAAACTGGTTACACTGGATTTTAATTATCTCAGAAATTTACGATGAATCCAAACTGGTTGAGAAAATCCAGTTGAACTTAAAATGATTTCCCTCTGGCTGAGTTTGTTCCTGTCATCAGTGACTCCATCATCTGACGTTTTTATCCAAACTGAATCTTTCCTATAAAGACTCTGATCAACAGGGAATACTCACTTGGCATTTTGGTGCCCTGAAAAATGACAGGACGTCTTTTTCTTTTCTCTGCTCTGTCAAATGACCTTAATGTGTCACAAAAAGCCACCCAACCCTCCACTGCTAATGCACCGGCAGCAGATAACCCAGCAGCTTGGAACGGATCTTACAATGTAAATGTTGAATGAAATAAAGTCAATGTTTAACATCCAAAACGCCAAGAAACCGACCAAAAGCTTTAAAATACAGCCTGGATGTTTCTTTGTAGATTAAGTGAAAATAGAACCAGGATGTTTTATGAGACTCACCTCTTTCAGAATTATTTTATTTATAAAAATGTAATTTTCTCTGCGTTGATTCTCTCTTTTATTTAAAACAGAGACAAACTGCTGCAGCTGCAGGATCAGCACAGAAAACTGGGCTCTGCATTCAGCAGGGAAACATGCAGGAAACAAGCTTTACTCCTTCTGACTGAAAGAAAGTGTTGACACATCCATTTAATTCAGTCTATAAGCAGCAGCAGCAACTTCCAGCAGGAACCTGCAGAATCAACAGACAGGAAGTTGGTTCTGTGTCGGGGGGAGGGGGGGACCGACCCGGAGACCCCAAACTACCAGGAAGAGTCACCAGAGGAACCAGCCGCCTTCACTGACAGGTTTCCTGTTTCAGCATTTATCCTTTACAGAGATAATTCAAACATAGAGTTGATGTGACAACCCCGCCACTAGGGGTCAGGGTTTATTTCTGCTCTTCAGGCAGACGGTTCAATCTGCGACCCGGCTGCAGAGCAGTTCTGGTCTGCTGAGCCGGGATTTCTTCTGCACAGAGGAACTCAGTTTGAGGATTTTCCTAATGAAGAATCTCCGTTCACAGCTTTTCACCTCAGCTCTTCATGTGACTCTCAGATCACTTCCTGCTCATTTGGTTCACGATTTCTTCCAGAACCAAAGTTTCCATTTGTTTTATGGAGGTCCGGTTTGGAACCGAGGTCAAACTGGCTCCAGGTTTAGTAATATTCACAGAATATTAGTAAATATTCAGTGAATATTTAGTAATATTCAGTGTTCATATGAAGAGATTTCTTCATTTCAGTGACAGAACATTTCAGTTCTGTCTGTTTGTAAAATAAGTGATAAGAACCTTCACACTTTAAGCAGCAACAAAACGAGCATCACTAAACTCTGACCTGAACTTTTCTTGCTCTACATGAAGGTTATAACTTTTGGTAAAACTCTAATTGTTTTATTAAAATATCAGAAACTATTTAAACCCAGACTTTATCTCACCTGCAGAGATTAAGATTAAACATTTATAGAAGGCCTTTTTTTCTTACAGTCTCACAAAAATTCAATATTTTTTGACAGATGAAAATCTTGTTTTTTAAAAAAATGATTATTATTTTTTTTGCAAAAACAGAACATGTAATTTCAATTTAAATTAGTCTAAAAACCAACATCAGATTAACAGAAACATAAACAGGTAATCTGTAAATGTAGGTGAGCATGCTAACAGGTTAGCTTCCCTTGGTAGCCTGGACTAAAAGCAGCAGAAGTCATTTCCTTTTTAATGTGCTGCTCTTTGACGTTTAATGCCTTATTATGATTGCTCAGCTGAATTTTGTTGTTTGTAAATTAAATAAAAAGCTTTGGACACCATTATTATTCTGCAGCTTTTCATTTGAGCTAATATTAGCTCCAACGCCCGGCTGCAGTCAATTACCCGGGTTTTGGTGAGTTAGATAGTGACCTTATCCAGGCTGACAAATGGCCAATTTCTTCACACCCCTTTGCATCCGAGTATGTGTCGCCTTTTCTTATTTATTGCTTCTTTCTAAATGCCACATTTGCTCATGTGTTGCTGCGTAGAGGGTCGCCTCTCTTTCATTTCTACTTTTCACTGCGTTGCATTTAAACTTTTGTTGTGTTTGTCTATCAAACCCAAGACAGAAATAGATTTAATGTGCGTTTCTCTGGGCTTGTTTGCCTTTTGGATTTTATACTCAAATTAATCGAGCATCATACCTTGAAATAGAGCAGACACCTTGTTGTGGAACTGTGTAAATATAGTTAAGGACGGGCGGACTGCATTATTTTTACGGTATGAGCCAGGCATAATCACCTGTACCAACAAAGCGATAATGGCCTGGCAGTGCTCTTGCTCATTTCCTTGGGGTAATGACCCCTCAGAGCCACTGAACCTTCTGTGTATACTTATGCTGCACTGGAAGGCGTTTAACCGTCTCTGCAGCCCACATGAGAGGTCAGGATCACCTTCAGTCAGGCATTAAAATAACTCTCCCTCACACAGCCTATCACTCACGGCCATTTCCACTCCCAAATGAACACATAAAATGTACTCTTATGCGCTACCTGCATCATAAATTTCCCAGTGAATTGATGAGTTGTCCACAGCGGAAAGCGTTTCAGGAAGAGGAGCTGATGGTGGAGGCAGTTTATTTCAACCAACACAATCCCACAATGCAGTGTGGTTTCCTTCAAAATCATTATGCTGAATTAATTAAGCAATTAATTAATTGCACCAAACTGCAAAAGTTGAGCAGCAGCAGAATGACATCATTCCACTGTAGAGAGATGAGATGAGAGTCAATAACTGAAACATTACGCTTAGTGAAGTGCTATCGTTCATTTTCAATGATTATGTTTCATAAGCAGCTCGAAGCTTTCAGTCTGGCTTTAAAGACACTCAGTGTTTCGGCTGTTTGACAGTTTCCTGGAAGTTTGTTCTAGATTTGTGGTGCACAGAAGCTGAATGCTGCGTAATCCATGGACTGAACACACGGGTTTTATTTATTTAAAAAAAATGTAATTTTCTGCTCAGAATGACAATATTTGTATATTTAATTTGGGACATAAGTTGCCAGTTGACTGTAAAATGGAGGTTCTGGGTTCAAATCCCAGCCTGTGTTTCTCTCTGACTGTTAAACTGTTTGTAGTTGTCTGTGTGTGTGTGTGGGGGGGGGGGCGCGTGTGTGTCTCTGGATCAGCAGATCTACACCATGGACGGATGGATTCAGTCAGTTCATATTCCTATAAAATCACATTGATAAAATCGGTGATCTGTTGGATTTTGTCAGGAGTAGCTTGTAGAAATGATCATCCTAGTCCTGCTCTTTATGAATTTTATCCCAATAATTTATAAACATCGGCGAGAGGCTGGTCCACCCAAGGTCATCAAAATTAATCATTTTAATTTTATTTCATTTGATTTCAGTTTTGGTTTTTTGTGTGGGATAGAGAAAGTCCAGCTTTTATAGATTGAAGCAGCTCTGATATGATGGTTTATCTTACGGATATTATTTGATGTATTTCATGTTTCAGTCTGATGCCGAAGCTTTCCTCTAACGCTGACAGCTCAGCCGGCCGCTTCCTCCACAGCTGGTTTACAGTTTGATTTGAAAGAATTTGCCTTTAATCTCCATACAGTAACCCCCCGCAGGAGGAAACTCCCCTGCCACTTCACGCTGCACCAGCCTCTTCCAGATCTCACACAGCCACTCATCTATTTCCCACCCTACTTTCATCTGAGTTGTGAGGAAAATCTTGCATGAAATATTTATTTTTCTCCGTATTTCTTCCTTCAAATCTGGAGTTTCCCTTCCAGTCACACCTGCTGATCCATGCCGTATTTTCAGGCACGGCTTTAGCGTTCAGAAGGTTCAGGTTCTGTAACGTTCAGCAGGTTGGAGATGCATGGCTGCACATTAAAGGCTGGAGAGGAAGAAAGATCCAGTCCTGCCTGTCAGCAGCACCGACATGCGGATATTTCTCCCATCTACCCTCAGAGTTTATCGTCTGTTTCTGCTCAGACTGAGGAGGAAACCTAAAGAAACGTTCATAAGAGATTATTCAGTCAGTTAACAATGAGAAAAGATTTATCTCCAGTTAAGTTTTCATGTTTGATCTCATTAACACAAACTTCAAAGCATTTCTATCTGAATACAAATAATAGACGTGATTGTGAAGTGGAAAGAAAAAGCTGCATAATTTTCTAACTTTTTCTTAAATAGTCTAGTAAACAGCCTGCATATGTTGTGTTTTATGTTTTCGGCCTATTTTAGATTAATTCCACTGAATAAAATCCAATGCCGCCAGTTCCCTTCTGATGCTGTTTAACTGTGAAGCAGAAACCACTGGTGTGTAACCGGATCCAGTTGGAATCAAACCGAACACATCCAGAGCTGCAAATGAACGACCATCTATTAAATGGTCCAGTCAAAGAACATACCTTTGAAAGGATGATGATTTCTAAAGGCATTCTGTCCAATCTGATTGAGTTGAATCACTTTGCAAAAGTGAACAAAATCTCCAGTCAGTAGAAGTTCAAACTGATAAAGGGAAATCCCAAAGAATCTGCAGCCAGAGGCACACCACACTTTTCAGATTATCATTATTATTATTTTTTTACATTTAGGCCTCTGCTTTGGTTTCTCACCCAGAATCAACAGGGTGAAGTTTATTTGAGAAGGAACGTGATGGGAACTTCTGCAGGTAAAATTAATAAATGTTAGATGGTAAAATTAGGGATCAATAATAATTGATCAAATTTTCCACTTGCAAAAAAACAACTATTATCATTCAGTCCCTAAGAACATTTTAAAGCAGAATAACATGTTTGTGAAATATTCCTAACTTATGTTTAAATACAGTTAACATCTAAAAGTGTTTTAAATTTAAAGGGAAATTATTTTTGTAAATTTGACTCTTAATATTTAAAAGAAAGTTTATGAAGCAGAAAAAATGAATAGCTGAAGCGTCTGGACTAGATAATGTTAAATATTTACAGATGCTGTTCAGAAATACTATCTTTATTCACCAGATGCCACAATTACTTTAATGTGGCAAAACTTCTGAATGTCCCAAAATTCAGACGTTTACATACGCAGATGGTCCAAAATAATTATTTTAATCCAGTAGAAAAGCAAAACGCCTCGTGAAGAAGCTGCTGAAGCTGGACAGAGAGACACGAGCTGCAAAGCTCCTCAGACAGGAAGAAGCCAGAACGTCTGGAGAAAACTGAACGTCCGGGAGGAAAAGTTTGTTCTGTCGGCAAAATAACACCTGGAAGAGTTGGCAACAGTTTCCACTATTTCATAACATCACCTGATCCTGAAACAAGATGAAGTCTTCTGATGTGTGTTAATGTTTCTACATAACTTTTAAAAATGTCAGAATATTCCATGTTAGCAGCCCGAACACACAGACCATCAGTTCAGGTGAGGCTCTCTCTGCAGTCATGACCAGGCTCAATTTCTTGTCCCCAATTTCAGAAATACTTTACAGACCAAACGCCTGCAGGAAAAAAGTACGGAGACGCATCATGGAATCCATAAATAATACAGCACACATAAATTAAACATGGGTTTGTGATAGTCGCTCACAGTTGGAGGACTGAGATGATTTATCCCTGCTTCCCCTTCTAAGATTTAATTAGAAACTTCAAATTTCCTGTGAGAAGAAACAACAACAGAAACTACAAACAACCAACAAAAAATCTAACAAACATAACAGAGAGCCACAGGGAGTGGGCCCTCCTGCTTCCCATAATGCACCCTGTTATTACAGGCTGCTGTAATTGCTGGTTGTCTGAGAGGACAAAGCTTCCAACAGTAACATCTAATAAACACTCTGGCCTCTTTTATTCAGCGCTGCCTTCGTGAAAGGTCAGAACTCCGTTTCCTTCAAGGCCCCAGATGCTTTCATGTGTATCGGTTTGCATTTAACAAGACGGCAGATGCATCACAAACGGTGGTGGAGACACGGGTAGTGGCAACATGGCGGATCAGCGGAGGACGGGAAGAACGTCTGAACTCGGCATCAAAACGGGAACGCAGATTAAAGTTTCAGCAGGTCATTTATACAAATATGTTCCTACATTTTTGTTCAAACTGTCACTATGTCCTGACAGAATCACATGAGACGGATAATCTGTGACAGAAACAAAACGCCTCTGCCTCCTGTTTGAGGTCCTACTGCCACCTGCAGAAATACACTACATCCAGTAAAAACCAACCAATCAGAGCCGGGGGGAGGGGCTTAGTGCAGCCAATTACTTAATTCTGCTGCATTACAGGTCCTCCCCCACAGCAGAGCCAGCCGAGAATGCTAAGACCAGTTAGCTTGACCACCGCTGACGGCGGGGAAACCGGCAACCTTAACCAGCGTTAAGTGCTGAGCAGGCGGAGGTGAAAGCATCATTGTTGAGTTTAATCTGGATTAAACTGAGAAATTCTTGTTTACATTAATAAAAACTGAAACTAAACATGGAATATTAACCTGTCTGGAGCTCATTGTTCAGTTTTTGATTCTGTTTTGGTTGATCAGAAATGCTCTTTATTGTCCGTCAGTGAGGAAAGTCTGTCTGTCAGCAGCAGCTCAGTGATAAATTATGGTTTTATTCTGACAATAAAGAAATTCTGCTTTTTGTTTTTGGTCTGATTATCTCTGCCTGATATTATCCTTTGTCGTTTTTTTCTGATTTTTTATTTTATGTTTAGGATTTAAACCAATTTGTAATACAAACAAACCCAGGAAATGTTGGTCAAACTGTCCAATGCAAAGTGATTTGATTTTGGATCAAATTCAATTGATGTGTTTGTGTTTCTTCTGATGTTCCTCTTAGCCAAAGATATTTATTCATCCTTATTTCCCAAAGCATCCCTCTGTTGCGTTTCCAACCATAAAGCTAATTCTTTCTGTAGCAGAGTTCACATTGTGGAGTTAATGCTCTGCATTTCCACTTATTTGTAAAATAAACGATAAACTGAGGAGCAGCTCAGAGTGAAGACGGGTATTTAACTCCCGACCCGTTATCGTAATGATGGACTCACTGCGCTACGATCTGCATCTTGACTTTTAGCTTGACCTCTGCCTGCTGAAGTTAAACCAGTTCATCCTAATTAGCACACAAAGCTAACGCCGCTCCACTGACTGGTTCTTCACCACGACGGTAGAAATGTTGAATCTGACTTTTAAGATCTCATGATGTTTCTTCATTACTAAATATCTGATAAGGCTCTCCGGTGGGCCGAGCAGCATGTTGATGTGCCACTCAGTGATGTGTGGGTAGGAGGTTTGAACTGATGAGGATGATGATGATGATGATGCTCCCAGTCACTTTGAGCCACTCACCAAATCCTGCTTCTGCTTGATCATTCTTGACATGCTGGGTGAATATTCTCTCATCAAGGCCCAAACATCTCATTCCTGCTGTTTCCCTGCTGGCCTGTCAGCAGCTTCATGACCACAGAGTCAGGAAGGAATCAGAGTTTTTCAATAAAACCAGGAGATAAGAAACGATTCGTCTGAGCTGCAAAATCTGACAAAACCTCTAAAAGATTAGTCAGGCAAACTTTCTTTTATTGATTACATGATGATAAATTAATGAGTTTTTTAATATTTAAAGGTTTCAGATGACAATTTCCACTATCTCCACCCAACTGCTGTGCGCCTTACAGAGAATCAAGCGCCCCATCCAGTCGCTGCAGTCAGATCTCTAAGGTAAACCTGCTCACATTGTGATCTCTGTTCAGACTTCAGCTGAAATCTTCCACAAAGACTCATTATTCAAAGTTTTCATGATTTATGTTTAATTCAGAAAAAAAAAGATTTTCTGATCATTTAATTCAATTTTTCTTACGTGTTGGAATACATAGCTAGCCTATTTCTTTCACTGTTAAGTTAAAAGTAAATTATTTAAGAAACTAGATAAATATTTAAATCTGAAATGAGTTTCTTGTTATTTGTGATGCTTAATGTTCGTCTCATCTGTTTGTAGGTTATCAACCTTCTCAAGTTGCACTGCTGGTGAGATTCACTTCAAAAAAAAAGATGAATGAAACAACGTGAAGCTGAAGAGGCTTAAGAGTAAAAAACCTGACAGATCATCAAGCTAATTTTAAGAGAGTGCAGTTAGTAGTTCGGTTTGTGGGAGGAAGCCAGAGTACCCAGAGAGAAGCCATGAGAGCCCAGGAAACCGTGCAGACTGTCTGCAGAAAGACCGCAGGCTGGGATCCGAACTCAGGACCTTCCAGTCTGTAAGGCAACAATGCAACCCAGCAAAAACAAATATTTCATCAAATTATATCAAATAGAAAAGCAGTAGCTTTAACCCCACTATGTGCTTCAGGGATTTTCAGTTGTCTAAGAATAAAGAGGCAGAATCCTCCTACCAGTTGAATCCCATTCATCATAAATCCTAATGAGGTTTGAACCGAGTCTGGCTGTTTGTTTATCAGCTGTTTGCAGGCTTCCTGCTCCGGCTCGGTTTTCTGTGTATGAAACGGCGGCCGTGCTTCCTACTGCGCCTCGCTGCTCTGTCACTACCTTCCTCATTCACATAGATTATTTTTCACTTTCATACCTCAGAGTGAGCAGCCAGATCTAATAATACCATGGCCAATTGATGCCGGGGAAATGTACCACTTCATTGGGGAGAGGAAAAAAACACAACAAGAGTTAAAAATACAAACCATGTTCTCCATCAGCAAATGTCAGCAGTGGAACCTTCATGCAGCTGCATGAAAAGACGGCAGATGAGAATTTTCATGGGAAAACATGAAAACATGCATGATGACTAGCAACCTTCTGTCTGCAGAAATGAACAGAGGAATATGAAGACTGCTCTGTTAGAATAAAGGCCACAATTTGATCTGTCCGCTTTTTAATTAGAATTAAATGTTTGCTTGACATTAAACGATAAGGGCTGATTAAGAACGTTAGAGTACAAGTAATGTTTGGCCCAAACATAATTAAGTTAATAGGATGCAGCAGCTTTGACTTATGCAGCGTGCTAAGTGAATTAATCCCTTTTACCTGGGGAGTGATGGTAGGAGAATGTTCTCTGTCCTGAACAAAGACATTCAGAACCGGGCCTAATGCCATTAGGACCAGTACAACCAGTACAGGGACAGAACAATACAGAAAACCTGTTAACACAAACCAGCTCAACATTTTCCTCAGTTTGTTCAAACAGGATTATTTTCTCAACTAGAGTCACGATCAGTGGCGGAGCTAGACTTTTAAATTTGGGGGCCCAGTCAGATGTCCGCCCCCCTCTGGCTCCGCCCCTGGTCACGATCAACACGATTCTGCCTCAGTTAAATATTAGATTTATTGGCAGATGTTTGTGAGAACCAAAAACTATTTAAACAACTAAATTTGATACAAAATGCCACTTTGAATGATTAATATTTATAAACATGCTGCTATGATCTACAGGAAACCATAAAGTAATTTGTCAGCTAACCCAGGAATTTTGAACAGTTTTGAGTATTACTCATCAAGTTACAGTGAAGGTTTCCAGGCGTGACTTTCTAAATGTCGGTTTTAGGGGAAAATATGAAGACCAATATTCATAATTTTTATAGCCTCCTTTTGATCTTATTTTAGGTAGTTTTTTTATTTAACATCCTCAGAGATTCTTTCCAGAGTCATAAATATGTTTATAGGAAAGTTTGAAGAACTGTAGCTGTCACTGAGTCAGTTAATAAAATCAGTATTTATTCAATCACTGGTAAAGTTACAGATTAGCCTCAGAGTTAGCATTCAGGAAAAGTCAGCAGTGAATCACAAAAATGTCCTGGTCGTTTCATTCAGTGGAAAACTGACATTTATGTTATTTAATATTCAGTCTGCTTACAGTTGAACTGACTACAAAAAAACTCAACACCCATAATGCAACTGGCTCCAGCTTTACACAATAATACCTTTGCTGCTTTGGATGTTTATTTTAATCTCTGCTTAGATCTTCTGAACTGATGTTAGAGTTTAGAAAGAAGTTAGTAGAAGCAGCAGCTGAACGATCAGCAGGTTCATCCGACGTCGCAAAGCATCAAAATAACATCAGATTTTAACTGGAATGAAACGCTTTCTGATTAGGATGCAAAACAAAACGCCAACCTTGGATAGCTCCTCCCACGAGTCGCCGCGATGTTCAGATTAAATGTTGAGACGGAAGAAATGACATTATCTGTCTGCAGACTCTTAACACAGCTTCACCTCTGCTGCTTTTCTTTATCTTTCTACCCTTAAAATGAGATGCATCCTTCTCCACAGCCATGCCACTTTCATTTCATTCTGAGCATTCAAACACACACACGCACACACACGCACACACACACACACACACACACACACCAACGAGTGCAAATGTCTGCGCCCCCACACGGACACAAAATCATAAAGTGATGCATGCAATCTAAAATCTGACAAAAGCTTTGGAACCGGAAGGCAAAGTTTGACTTGTGAATAAAACCTCCTGTCAGGAGAATCTTTTTGTTGCTTGAATTCTGGAACTGACTTCAGAAATGAAGGATTTGCTCTCAGATGTCAGGCATGAAACGTAAACGTATCACAGGAGGGTTCAGCTGTTCTGGGTTCTGCTTCCATCAGGACTGGTTTTCATCAGTAACATGCTCTCTTTTCAAAATAAAAGCTAATATTCTGCTGGATGGGCCTTTGCTTTGATCATGGCACATATTACCGGTACTTCTATAAATTTCTGTAGAGAAATCATTTCTCTCATTAGATCTTGAGGAGACGATTTGGACGGCTTTGGAAATTCATGTGAAACATTCCCAGTATGGATCAGTTTGGACTTGGCCAGACCAAGTGTGAAAACTCTGTGTCACGCTCTAAACTTTAACGCTCCTGCACACTTCGAACCATAAGAATCGTAGCATTATGCTCCTCCTCCACAGCCTGGTGCAGTGGACACCAGCATGATGGATGGATCACTTCACACAACCCTTTCCTCCTCCATCACCGGTACCACTGCTCCAGAGTCCAACCTCTGTGCTTCCATCCAAACCACCTCTTTTCTCAGATCAACTCTCTGATCTGTGGATTTCTCCAGACAACAAGGCTTAGACCCAAAGCCTTGATTAGATTTCCCTTCCTCTCCAGAGGAAATCATGAGGGATGTGCCAAAAATCTGATTCAACAAAGAATCATCACTGTCATTTACTGCAATTCAAAATCAGCTTAAAACGTCATAAAATCCATTTTATAACAATGTGAAGCGTTCTGACGCCGGTAATGGAACATAGGCAAGCGCAGAAATCACCACAATAAAGAGGAAACTACAAGATGAAAAAGAATCTAGTCCCGACAGAAAATATTTGAACTCATTTTGGATTTTACCGAGAGAAGATGGAGCTGGACATGAGCTTCACTACGATCAAGGTTCACAAAATTAAGCTTGATAACTTTGGGAACAACGCTAATGCACGGCGCTAAGCAATAGCGGCACTGTGATATAACGACGCTACGCTACAGCGACGCTAAGCTACAGCGACGCTAAGCTATGCCGTTCCCTCCAATACAGAGCTCTGTGATTGGTCAGAAGGTTGTGGCCATGTTTTATACAGAAATGTTGATATTTCGTTTCAACTGGTCCACTTCCACTGTCCTGTTTTAGTATCTGCAGACGACATGAATATGGCGCGTGGAGCGCATGGAGGTGATTAGCTGGTTAGCATTGTTAGCTCTGGTCTCATGTTCCTCTTTGCTTCACAAGGCTGCAAATTATATGTGTCGCCTGTTCTCTTTCCTCTGCAGCTCTAATGAATTTAAATAATACATGAGGTATTTTCATTGGATTACTATAATGAATTACATTTTTGTGGTATTCTAATTTATTATAATATCATATGATGCGCAGTAAAGTAATATGTCCAACATTGTTCTGTGGAGTAATAATGAATTCAACAAATCAGATTTTATTACTACAAAACTCACAGTAAGTCAACATAACATCCACTCAAACAAATTGCATTACTCATTTATGACGACCAGGCCTTAGGATATTCAGTTGCAACCACCTTTGCCTCAGTCATGTCTTATTAGTGTCAAATTGTGAATGTATCTGTAATGGCTTCCTTCCTTAAACCAACGTATCCCCTGATATTTCAGGAAGCACTAAGAGGCAGAATTAATGAGGGATCAGATCTGACTTGGATTCCAGGGGTCAAGCCAACTAATGAAAGAACTGGTGACCTCCTGCTGTATTTGGATGGAAGTCAGAGTTATAAAAAATTAAGAAAAAGATGATTTCAGAAACTTTTTGAATAAAAACATGCTTTTCTTTCACCTCAAACTTGACTTAAATACACAATAAAAACTGAAATGTGTCCCTGAAACTCTCTCCTTGAATTGATTGTTATATGAAACTCTGCAGCGATGTACAGACACCCTGCGAACGACGTTCTCTCCACAACTCAACGGGAAACACACAGTATCTGAAATCCATGACTGTGAATTATTTATGAAGCTTTCTTTAGAAGCTCCCAGCAGTTCATGGAATCACTGCAAACTTAGCAGCACCTTTTTGTGTGACCGTGTGTCCAGAGCCATTTGTTTATGATGCGGCCACATTTCCTGCAGTTTTAAAACACTTTTTTCCTGGATGTACTGCTGCAAACTTTAAATAAAAGGTCAAAGGTCACAGAGTGGTAGATGGGGGAGAATCTGACTCAACACTGCTGCAGTGAGCTGGAGCACATAGAGCCAAAGACACTGCAGGAGATCAATGAGTCCAGGGCCACCGAGCTGCAGGTCTGAGATCAGACAAAGTTCTGATTTCTGATACAAAACAGACTGACATGATCATAAAACTGCAGATCTCAGCACCATGCTCAGGAAAATATTTAATATTTAATCTGACGAACAAAGTTTCAAATATAACTAACCTCTATGTGAAGACATGGCCCCGCCCCTCATAAATGTAGAAAGTCTCTGCAAAATGGGTGGAGCCAAGAAACGCTGAGAGGCGTGGCTAAGAGTGGCGATGAGGGGGCGTGGTCAGGACGAAGACAGACCTGCTGCTAACTTCTGGTCTGTCATGGTGAACAGAGAGCTGAGCCACAAGACAAATCCTTCCATCCACTGATCTACGTCTCCATCCTCATCTAGGGTCATGACCTCTGGGTAGTGTCATCTGGGAGGGGATGAGACTCCCTGCTTCTCCACACCAAGAGGAGCCAGGGGCCCGGACAGCGGGTTATCAGGTTGGGACGCCTCCATGGTGAGCAGCAGAGACCCAGAGGAAGAACCGGGACTCGCTGGAGGAACTATGGTTCTGATCTGGGAACGTCTGGGGATTCTCTCGAAGAAAAGGGCGTCTCTCTGCTCAGGCTGCTGCCTCAGATAAAGGAGGGATGGACTGAAATGTTAGCAAGGAAGCCCCAAACTGAAATATAAAGTAGATGTAAGGAACACAGAGTCATGTCACGGCGACCGAACACAGAACAGGAAGAAGGCCGCAGGTTTGATGTCCGCAAAGCTTCCTTTCTTAATCTAAAAAAATCCATAAAATTTCAGAGAAAGATGCATGAAAGTGGCATTTTAAGGCTCAGATGTAGAGGTTGTACAACGAAGCAGCTAAGCTTCACCTCAATGTGAGATCCATGGAGAACCAACTGAGCAAAAACAAAGTCCACCGAGCGCCAGGCTACCCAGCATGCACTGCTGTTCACAAGAAACTTGACATTTCACCACAACTGCCAGGATAATGCTGCAGCACATGTTGCATTTTCTCTGGAGTTAAATTAACAATAAAACTGATGGAAAATCAAAACAGAACATATGAGCAAAGATAATTACAGCTGAGGAGCTTTGAGGTGTAAATATCGCGAGTGGAAAAGTTTGACAGAGAGCTGGCTGTTTAATCAGAAAAATCACAAAAATATATTCATCTGAATTAGCAGGGCTCTTCAGATGACAATAGGATCAAAAGCAGGTGTTTGATTTGAGCTTTGATTTGCTGTTGGCATCAACTGAACCTTTTGATCGAACACAAAACCACAATCAGGAAACCATGACGACCACAGAGACATTCAGAAAGGACAGTGGGAGGACAATCAGAGCCCCGAACTGGATCAAACTTTTACATAAAACACCAAAGTCTTCAGTAACACTTTATGAGAGAAACCAACACAAAAAAATGCAAAAGAAATAATTCAGGATTTGAACTATTTTGTGTTAATAAAACTCTGAAATCCTGGTTTGTCTGTGTGCTGTTGGTGATCCAGGTTTCCAAACACAAAAACGGCAGCAGCTCAGCTCTCGACCGGTGGGAAAATGTTGATGTTCTTTCTGCACAAAACACTCAAACTTTTCCCCAAAAAACAGCTTAAATCTCCCGTTGAGCCCAAACAGAGAACCGGTAGATAACCTCACGACGAGCCGAGTTCAATTCACGTTCAGCGTTCTCACCATGTGAGCTCCCCTCCAGAACTCAAACAAAATGTGCTTGGCTGGCCAAAGAGACCATTAATTGTTAATAACAATTAGTGGTGAACTTTATAAATCTGACTTTTATAGAGGAGCTGTGAGAAGAGCGTCAGGATGGACGCAGTTCGCCACAAATCAAAGACAGAAAACAAGGTGAAGAAAGTGATCGGATCACGAGTTAAAAACAACTTTTGTCTCAATGAAATGGTTTACATCAAAAACATGTTCATATATTAAGTTGGTCTAGTCAAAGTCCAGATTTAACTCCAAAAGTTACTGTAACAACCAGTTCATGGTTGTCATAGTAACTACCTCAGCTGAGGGTCGGTAGTTTCTTCATCTCCTTTGAATAACTGACAGACATATCTGAGAAAACGGCTGAAGAAACAGAAGACATGGAACGGCTGCAGCTGAAAGAGAGAAAGAGCCTGGAAACAAAATGGCTGAAAAGGAGAGAAATAGCTTGAGTGCTGGCCTTTATCCGACATCCCACAGTAACTACACAAGTCAGCTAAGAGACTGTAAATGTTGGCTGCTTACCACTTTCAGAAGCAATCATCCTCTCAGCCATGCTCTGTTCTTCTCTCTCTTCTTCTGCTGTTTCTGCTTCCACTTTTGCTCTTTTATCTGCAGAGCAAGAAACGGGAGGAAGCAGACAAAAAGTCACACTCCGGCTAGCAGCAGCCACAATCACTGGAGCTATTGAAATGCTGTGAAAATGTTTCTTAATTTACTCGGCTCATGGAATTGCTGTGTGTTTACTGCAGCTATAGTTTTGTACTAAATTGGGGACTAAAGAAGAGAAAACTGAAATACAGGCAGCTAAACACAGACGACTAGTGATAATGATATAGTTATGTATATATGTTATGTCATTGGGTCTTGGAGACATAATGTTGTTTCATTGCTGTGTGAAATAAGGAAGCAAACAGGGAAAGAAACAGACCCATAACCAGAGAAGCAGGAACTCCAGTCAGACTTAAGAATGAGTCGAACTTTACGTTTGCTCAAGCAGATGATCTACTGACACTGAGAAACGATAAATACCAACAATTCAAAGGACGGAACAGAAATCAGCAGTTTTAGTGGGACAGAAATATAAATTACTTTAAAAAGATCTTAAAGTCCATAATTGATTCCCCATCAGTAAATCTGCATACAGAAATCATCAAACTCTGTGTGAACGTGACGTTTCCGTCTGGAGTTATGAGGATGTTCTCTCTATCCACAGGCAGCGTCACTGATATGTTGATGAATCTGTTAGGAGGCGCAGGCAGATCTCTCTGCCTTTTCACACATCAGCTGCTATGTTTACTATAATTTAATCACCTGCTAAATTAACACACAACCCTCTGCATGCACAGGGAACAGAAACAAGTTTATCTCCCATTTTATATAGAAACAATAAATTAATAGTATTTCTCACTAATTGACAATGTTTCACATCTTCTGGTTCAAATTGCTTCTCAGCACAAACACTAATTGGAAATTAAACATCAAGAGTTTAAACTGAGCAGATTAATCAGAGCTGATAGAAAATCCCCTTCAGGATCCAGATGTTTCAATTTTAACCACAGAATTTAAACTTTACGTTCAACAGGTGCAACTAATGAATACAGCAAAACACATTCCCTCATGCTATTTATGAACATGTTTATCTAAGGTCATTGAAGTCATTTTGTTCATACATTGGTGCATAAAATACAAGTCAGTTACTGAGCACACCATTGAAAAGTTCATTTCATTAGTTATTCAGTTTAACATGTGAAACATTCACACTTTACAGCAGAATTCTGAGATTAAAGTCCTGATTATTTTCTTTCAGTGGCCCTAATCCTCTTCTGTACACTTCTTCCTTCCACTCAACTTTCCATCAGAATGCCTGGACACAACACTCTGAACTGAAAGCGTCTCTAGTAACAATGGCTCCCAGTTTATCTTCATTGTGGACGTCATCAGTGTCTGCAGGACACCTGGCCGGTCAGCCATGATTATTTACTCCATAACAGGCTAATTACACATTATTCTTTGTTAGTGGCCGTACGTAACGTTCATTTTGAGATAAACTGTTGTTCTGTGGTTTTGACTCCCTCTGTTGTATAAAGGAAGAAACAAGTGCATGTTTGTTTTGTTGCTGGTGGCCAGAGGACATGAAGGATAAGAAGCGCTGCTCCAGGACAGGTGTGTGACAATTTCTTGACTTGTTGCTTCAACAAATCTCTGCTAGGGGATTTAGAAAACAAGACGAAGCCGCTAACAACCGGAGAAGCAACCAAAATGCTGCTGTCAGAAGCGTCAGACACTCGGACAGGCAGAGGGGTTTAGGAGCTCCTTCACAGGATCTGAAGGATGCCGGGAACTAAACGCTGCGGCTTCTGCTTCCCTCTGATTCTTACACAGCTACAAGATAATGCTAGCTTGTTCTTTTGTCTAGAAAAAGCAGAGCCAGCGTTATGAGGAGTCTTCTTCACTGCATTATTGCGACTCTCTGTAATGAGTTCCCCAACCAAACTGTAGAAGGAGGTGATTATGCTAAAGGCTCAGCTGACTTGGTGATTTAATGAGAAAGAGAGCAGCAGAGAAATGTTTCCTTTCAGTGTAAAGACAGAGAAATGAAACGTGAAAAAGTTTGGCTCAGGACACTTCAAATTAATTAACTTTGACACCTTGAATGCCATAGAGTTTAACTACAAAAGACACCTTTCCATTTATTTTTTGATAATGTGCGTCCCGTTAATTACCAGAGCAGTGTTCCCTGTGATTCCCACAGATTACTAATGAACTTTAAAAGGGTCATTTTACCGCATTTCTAATTATACCCTTATGGACTGCACTTGATATCACTGATGATTAATTGAAAACTGCAACGCTGAGCCAAGCCAGCCGCTCAATACTTCATCTAAAATGTTCACATTTTATGTATTGGAAATTCCTTCTTCATCATGTTCACAAAGACTTGAAAGTTTACATAATTGAAATGAAACTAACGTATCTTCCAAACAAACGTAAGGGTTAAAACATTTACAACTGACTGCTTGTTGCTTCGCTGGTGCAGATATTTTTGGATTTGAAATGAAGTAAGTTCATATTTCATCATGAGACCCGTCTACCTTGATGCCAGAGGCAGCTCTGATTTCAGAAAGTCAGTCACAGCTAGGAAACCGTCTGCAGGTATCATTTTATTTCTGCAGAGCAGAAACTGCAGTGGAACATACAGACAGCCAACTGCTTCATATGACATACCTGTAACGCCGAGGCCGGACACAGGAAGGACAAGAAAAGATGAAAATGAAGAGTTAAATCCTGCAGGAAGACGCATCGGGGGAAACGATCATTTTAATTTGATCCTCACTTTTATTTTAGAGGCATGTTTTAGTCACAAACAACATATTAAATGCACAGCAGAGCCGGTTCTTCACATCAGCTATTTGGGTCGCCACCAAGGGAGGCATCATGTTAGGGGAGAACCATAAATGAGAAAATAAACATATCATAAACAATAACAGATTTGTATGAGACTGAAGATAATGAGTTTCTCTGGATCTTGCTGAGACATTAGTCCTTTAATCCTGGAAATGATCTTCAGGTGGTAGAAGGCCGACTTCGTAACTGTCTTTATGTGGCTCTGAAGGTTCAGGTCAGAGTTCAGCCTGATCTGCCGACTCCAGATCGTTCCAATCGTGTCCATAGATAATTTTATATATATATATATATATTAAAGAAGAGGCTTCCCAGGAGGAGGCCTGGGGGAACCCCACAGATCAAAGGTTACTCATTGACCTGAACAGAGCCGTTCAGGTTGTTAACACCAGAAAACATGGATTACCTCCACGACTCACCAAAGACACTGAAGTTGGTCTCTGGTTTGAGATTCCCATCCACTGCAACACTTCACATCCATTTCTCTGCTCTGTTTTTTAGCTACTCGTTGTACATCTGACATGTCAAATATCAAGACTGGGATCTGCCCTGACCCCCGATCAGACCTTCACTGTTACTTCAACTCTTCCAAGGTCACAGAGCTTGAAGCCGTGCTACATTAAGGTCATCACCATGTGCATGCCACTCTCAGTTTCTCCTTCAAATCAAGTAATTGTGGTTCACACTCACGCCTACAAAATATCATTACATATAATGGGGAATAATAACCATATACTGACAATCATTCTTTCTCCTCAGAAATAATGGCATCAGTTCACCTGCCAAACATGGCCTTAACTCACAGGGATGCATTAAGACACCATTTGCCACCTGGAATCAAGATGAATATCAATCATGATTATGGCTGCTATCCTTAATTATCTGGCCACAAAAAATGTTTAATATGCAAGAGCACCTGGATGCTGTTAGAGAGATTGAGGCTTCATCAGCATTTGCTCTTCAGAAGCAGCTCCAGCCCGTATAAACTGAGCTTTATGTTATGTGGAATGGTGAGGGACAGATTGGGAAATGGGCCACTCCTTTTTCTACCCCAATTTACTGAGAGGCTAACAGTGAGAGAGGGCAGACGCATCTCTGTGGGGGGAAAAACTGCAAGAAAAGTATGAAGATAAATCTATTGTGTTGTGTTTTTAGAGATGATTCGACTGTTTTCTGTGGGTGTTTTTCAGGAAATCAGTAACAGGCAAAATTACCAAAACATTAAAATAATTCATCCCCCTGTTTTCTAAGTTTGTGCTTTTTACTAATGATACACCACTAATAAAGCAAAACCAATTACTCTGCACAGCTGGACATCTTTTATATGTGCCTTCACATCTCAAGCATTTGACTGCTTGTAAATACATGCCTGATTTAGACTTCTTTACAGTCTGAAAGTCAGCGGAGCTGCTGACAAGAAAGCAATTAATCACATTATCATGCCAATTAAAACTCGGTCTGCTCCACTGAAGGTAGAGAGCCAGCAAGAGGAAGGAAGATGTGATGTGACATTGAGGTACTTCAGGAAGTACGTTTAAACCATTAGGTCTTATCTATCACTCCGATCGGTGATTTGCAGATTAAACACTGAAGTATGTATCCTCTAGATAATTCATGAACTAAATATAAGTGTAACTAATTAAAACAAAACCTTACATTCTGTGTTTATCCATCCAATCTGACTGAGCTTCAGTTGGAGGAGAATGGGTGAAATGTTCATATTTAGATATGAAAAGTTATGAAGAGGAATATCTCAAAACACCTGCAGATGTTACTACAGAAAAATCTGGTTCCAAACCAACTGACAGATTTTATTTAGATTTAGTGATAATGCACATTAATGAACATGCAATGTTGCCATAAATACACCAGATCTAGCAAAATACTCATTTCCATCCATAAAAACAAACTGCACAAAATACAGACATTCATACAAACTTACATAAAAATACTAAATATATATAGTTGGGAAAAACTGGGGAAATATTGTCTGGATATAGATTATTAAAGAGCATTTGTGTGTTTTTCCTCTTGTTTACCATCATGTGAGATACATAGAAATATGTGGTTGTAATGTGATAAAGTTTAATACGTATGAATACTTCCTGATAGACATTCATGTCAGGTTAATCAGTTAAGGATAAATGTGATTGTGCTTTTAAAATTTCCACTTTATAGTCCAAGATTTGCATCTTTTCTAAGGAATTTATTTTTACCTTTCATGACTTCCATGATGAGAAAACAGAAAACCTGTCTGCCAATAAGAGTGACCTCAGAGTGAGATGTTTAGACAGCAGATGCATGACTAATAAATAGACGACAGTCAAGATAAACTCTGAGCCCATAAAGATTTTCATCCTGCAGAAAACAAGCAGCTCAACCAGCCGGTTGGAGGGAGACATGCTGGAGACCCCAGAGGCCCAAAAGCAGACGGCCACTCACTTTCTGCTTTCTAAAGAAAAGACGAGTTCGACTTAAACATCGGCAAATGTTTGGAGGAAAACAAATCTACACAATCACGTTTGTTCAAACCATTTACGTTTTCTCCAGATCCATTTTATAGATGTGGTTAAAAACAACCTATCATTTGGTTTGAAGGATCTGTGTCAGTTATTTCTATCAGATCAAACATGGCAGCAATTTAAAGTGATTTTAAAGTGAAAAACAAATAAAAACAAGAAACAAAAAACTTGTCAGTCTACTGCGACAGACTGGCGACCTGTCCAGGGTGTACCCCGCCTCTCGCCCGGAACGTAGCTGGAGATGGGCACCAGCAACCCTCCCGACCCCATTAGGGACAAAGGGTGACCAGAAAATGGATGGATGGAAACAAAAAACTTTTTAACTATTGCAGATCCTCTGGAAATCTTGAGTTTTATTTGTTATCCTGAAGAGATGTGAGAGTTAAGATGACAATGATGTCATAAATCACTTCACGCTCATCACGCAGAACTGGAGCCACTGTGCATAAAAACGATTGAAGTTCTGCAAAAAACACTGAAATTTCTAGAATAACTCTTATTTTATTTACAAAAAATAAAATTGTTTTCTGATGTGAAAAAAAATCACAAATTTTGTAAATGTATGAATTTTTACAAAGTCATAAAAGTGAAATTAATGAAAATGTTTCTGAGTTTTTTTTGGCTGAAATTCACTAGACTTTGGTCACTTTTACCTAAAATGGCCGTAATACTTCATTATATACAGACAGAGCTGTGGGAGAGCTGGGAGTGTGTGCTGGTCCCAGTGTGTGCTGGACCCAGTGTGTGCTGGGTGTGTGTGCTGGTCCCAGTGTGTGCTGGGTGTGTGTGCTGGTCCCAGTGTTTGCTGGGTGTGTGTGCTGGTCCCAGTGTGTGCTGGGTGTGTGTGCTGGTCCCAGTGTGTGCTGGGTGTGTGTGCTGGTCCCAGTGTGTGCTGGTCCCAGTGTGTGCTGGGTGTGTGTTGACCCTCCAGAGAATTAATGATTATATCTAAACCCAAACACTACATCATGACAACCTCTACAGAGAACATGTATGTCTGAATAGTGAATAATGAGATTTTTTGGTTACTTTATTAAACAACTGAAGCTCAAAAAGCCTTTCAGTAATTCCTGGATGATGAAGCCATTATTTTGTGGGAACATCTGTAGATTCATTTTAAGGCAACACATCAAACCCACTGCTTACTGCAGCGACACGTTGGAAACTAAACAACTGGTTTGGTGAGAAATTTGAACAAAAATCAGAGTTAGTGTGTTGCACAGTTTAAAGGCAATTCTGCCAAATATTAAGTTAATGTATCTAAACTTATGAATTAAAAAAAAGCTTTAAAAATTCTCCAAAAATATTTGATCTCTCATTCTTGTGTTTTGCAAATAAAACTAGAAGGAAAACATTTATTCTCTTATAATGTCAGAGTTGAAAAAGTTGTGTTGCTGTTCATCTCTGATTCCAGCTGAACTTCTTAACATCCAGGCTGCGATGATATATTTGTGCTTAAACAAGAAACAGACTGAAGAACTTCATCTTCCAGCTGGATATTCTGTGAAGCAGCCGCCCTCTGGGGAAAAAGAAATAAAAAAAATCTCTTCACGTCTCTGTTTGATGGGTAGTTTCAGGATTTTTGGGAGGTTTTGCAGACTGCAGTCCTCTGGGTTTTAATGAATCCACCACCTGCTACCGTAAGTTGTAGCAACGTGTCGACACAAGCACAAATTCAAGGTGCTACAAACCTGGAGGTGAAGTTACTTAAGGCATGTAACAGGTCTGCTCTGCACGTTTTATGACTTATTAATGTGTGCATAGATAAAAAACTGAGGTGAATAAACATTCATGTCTCAGCTTTGGAGCCGCTCTTCACCATCTGCAGCAAATATTCAATAAAGATATAATAAAATACTAAAATAACCTCACATGTTGATCATTCTGAAGGTTTGATGTTTCCTGTAAATCCAGAGACGTTTCCCGCCGTCGGAGCGGACGGATCCTCTGTGTGGATGTGTTCCCCTCTCAGATTTTGGGTTTCCAGCCACTGATCCTGACAGTGGGCCCCTCCAGGGGCCTCTGCATCAAGTGGAACCATTTTGACTGGTCCTGACTCAGGGGGCCGCAGCGTGACTCCAGAGAGGAAGAAATGAGCAAAGCGGTCACATTGTAAGCTGCACCACTCGCTCCCGATCCGTTCCTGTTAGCCGACTCACTGGCCTGAACCTTAATGAGATGCAGCAACACTCAGACACATGTAGCACGTCTGATCTAATTACACAAGAAAGCTTTATTGTCTCCTGCAATCCGTTCTGGCATCATGAAATTCACTCCAAATGGTTTTTTTTCTTATTTCCATCTCTTTCATCTCTAAAAGAAAAGAAAATAGTGTGATGAGCAGAGACAGCTCCAGCCTGGCAGCAGAAAGCAAAGAGTGTCATGTTTATGCTAAGGATGATGATTAGACTCAGAACAAATATATGAAGCTTCTTTCTTCTCTTTGTGCTGATCTTACATGGATATTTCAGGTAATTCACAGCAGAAGATCAGATTCATTTTCACTATCAGCTGTAAACGGAAGTTTCTTGTCATAACGTGTTATTGGTTCAATAGAAACCACAGTTCAGTATGATCCTACTGTATTTACAGTGCTCATCAGTGACATGAAAGAAATTTTATTGTTTTCTTGGATGTTGTTTTTTCAGGGTGGAACCATTTTGCAACACATGACTTAATATTGACTACATTTATTTAGAAATCTGGACGTCCTTTTTCTGCTGCTCTCCTCCATCAGCTCTGCACACTGGTGTGCCTGAATAGGCCACTTCTTCTACTGGGATAACCAGGCGGGATTGTTGAGTATTTGCACACTGCTGCCACCTAGTGGCTGGAGGCTTGTTTTTATTGGCCTAAGTTTATGACATCTAAACCTCATTTACTTTGTTTTTTGTTGTTTTCTGTGTTTTCCCTGGTTCTCTCTAAATGACATTAAACCAAGTACCAGTGGAATGGATCTATATACAGTATCTGAGCCTAAATGTGTATTTTTTTTAAATCTGTGTTAAAATTTAATTAAAACTTTTTCACCAATTTCTTGTTTTTAACATTTATTGATTGTATTCCCTGCATTATTTTTCTACCCTGGTTAGAGAAAGGTCTGAATGTATAATTAAAACTCTAAAGTTATTATGAAATTAATGCCCTTGAAGGGGGAATGACAGAAACTGCATTTTATGCTACTTATGCATCAACTCATTACAAATCTATATAAAGAAATTTATTGTCTGAGTGAGTTTTTCTGGAGTGTTGACCGACCATAATTCAGTTTGAGAACTGAGGTTGTCGGGTGTTTCTGTTATTCCTGATTAATTACTACGGATACGCTTAAGGTTTAATTACTGTTTGTTAAATTACAGAAGCACAAAAATAATTTATATGGAAATTAAGCTCATTTAGAAAAATTAAGGTGGTTATGAAATAATTCAACAATATTTATTAAAGCTGCAGTTTGTTTTTTCATTTGATTTCACAGTTTTGGCTTTTTAAAAGTTACCAAACGTCTTCCAGAGGTTGTCAGAGTGAAATGAAGAACAGTTTGCAGTTCTTAGCTACACGACGTTTCTCTGCAAACTGCAGATGTTTTCTGCTAACAAACCGTTTTAAACAGGTTTTCTGTTATTTGCTTCTATTCCTGTTTTATCTCCTCATTAAGAAGGTGGCAGGCTAAGATTGAGATTTACTGTAGATGGAGGGGCTGAGGAAATATTTGGTAAACAATTTTAATAAAAGGCTATTAATTTTAGCCCCAATGTATTGCTTTCCCATAGTAGCATGTTGGGTCCCCTGGTGTGTTTTATTTCCATACCAGTTCACTTCCAGGGTTGTACGTCGCTGCAGCAGCTCCAAGTGACTGATTGCTGTTATTAGTTCTATCCTGGTGGGTCGGCTTTCTGCGAGCCCTCAAAGGCGCTGGCTGGTGCTAAAGGCCTCTAAATGTGGATCTCAGAAGGTCAATTTTCATACTGAATGAAACAGAAATGTTCAGGGAGATATTATAAAAGTCAATTTCTGAATTTTTTAATTTTGCAAACTAGATTTCTAGGTTCATCCAAGTCGTGTCTGTGTTCAGTTCTGAGGTTTAAATTAGCGACAGCTTCCAGAAAGTCTCCAGAAAAGCTGCACATTCAAACAATAGCCTCCAGTTTCATTTTATGACTGTTTCACAGCCATAAATAGTCTGCAGGTATATAAGAGCCAAGTTACTTTCACTGCTCTCTGCATTTCACCCTCCAGGCACTATACAGCACCATTACAGTTTCTTGCTTCACAGGAACTGGTATCATGTGTTCTTTTGATTTAACTGACCGCTGGACGAGTCCCTCTGACTGTTTATCTCTAACTGTTGGACAGTGTGTGTGTTAATCACCAAATGGATCAGGTGATGACGTCATGGGGACAAATACGGCTTCCATGATCACTGGACACCAAACTGACAGGCTTGGCAGGCGCTGCCTCCCCTTCAGCTATCCATAGTGGGGACTATGAAATATGGACAGCAGAAAATTGAGATTCATCAGGCACGCCTGCCTTGCTCACTGAAATCTATATTCAATTTTAGAGCATCTGTCATGGCGGTGGCAGGCAGAGGCATGCTGGGATTGAGAATCACTTAAGTGCTCTGAAATTGTATGTAGTGGGTAAAAAAATCTCTGTTTATCTCTCAGTGTATTTGCCTGGTGATCTGCTGCAGCTCCTTCTTATTCTATATCTATGGGTGAATTGGTGTAAGAAGAGGCCTGGCCGGCAAACAGAAAGGCTGTTTGATTCTCAGATGAATTACGTTCACAAGAGTTTTCAGCCTGAAGCCACACTGAGTCTTAGATTTCATAAGTTTGCTGTTTCTAACATCCATTCCAGCTAAACCAGTTAATGATAGTGCTAAATATAGATGTGCACGTTTATTATGGATGTGTTCATATACAAGTACAACATGAATTTCAGACAAAGTTTAAACATGTGGGGCTGCTTTGCTGCAGGAGGAACTGGTAAACTTCATAACACAGATGGTATAACAAGGAAAGAATATTATGTGGAAATATTGAAGCAACATCTAAAAACATCAGCAGGAAGTAAAAGCTCAGTCCTGCTGACCGGTTCTGTCAGCAGGACTGGACCAGAACTCCAGAAAACTGGAGCGAGAAGGTCTGACCCAACAGAGAGTTCAAACGCAACGCCACCAAATGCTGAGGAAATGGATGGAAATGTCTGATTTCAAAGACATTAATAAATAAATTCAGCATATTATTTCTCTCATTATTGAGCCATTTGTCAAACAGAACAGATTAATAATCCTGGCTTTTATTTTCTGTAAATGGAAGCTGCATAAAAACTCTTAACCCTGGAAAACCAAAGGCTGGTACTGAAAATGATTTCCTTAATGTCTCATGTTTTGTTAAACGGTCGATAATCATCTGCAGAAACTCCAATATTTGGAATTATTTAATGTTTCCATGCAAAATAAAACCAAATAAAAATGTGAAACCGTATTCCGGCTACATGTAACAACAAAGACAGATTATCACTTTAAAACGGCAGAAGCCAGGAAAACAGACTCTGGTTTCCTCTGTTGGTGCTCTGAGGCGTTCATGATTAAGAGGAAGGAATTGGCTAATTATCTTCAGAGCGCCGGGGCACAAAGGTCAAGGTTTTATCTGCAGGTTTGGTTTCCAGCGGCTGTGCAGTGGGTCAAAATGAGGCTGAGCATTCTCATTACCGGCCATTAGGCTGAAAATCTGTCAATAATAGAGCTGCTGGAGTAGTGTGTCCTTCTGACACACACAGCATTAAACATGGGGCCCCCTGGCTGGGGCCCTGCTCCCTCACCTGATGCTTTCCTTCTCTGATGATGGAGGAAATATGAAAGCTGCTGGTAATTGTTGCTCTCATCTGCTGACCTCAGTTTGTTTCACCACAGCTAAAGCTCAGCCGACTTTCCACAGCAGCGCAAAGTCTGAAAGATTACAAAACATCTTTGCTACAAAGTGTAACTTAACATGGAAATAAACTTTTTGGTTGATAAAAGTGTGTGAATAAGTTATGTAGCAATCAGACGTAATGAACAGTTTCTGTGCAGAAAAAGAACGTTGACGTCACACAGCAGCGCATTGTTTATGGAGTCGTTTATGGATCGATTTTAACGTTTATTTAGAACTGAAACAGCCAAACCACAAGGTCACAACAGCACAAAGTAAGCGAATAAAAAGAAAACAGCCAACAGCAATGGCTTCTGGTGTCTGGATGAAAAGCCAGGAGTCTGAATGTGAAGCGATGAGCTTCACTGATACAGACTTCTTTCATAATTTTATGGTTATAATTTTCATTCACTGTTTATGTCCAAATTTACTGCGTCTGGCTTCTTCTGGTGCAGAATTATGAGACACGTCTCACATTGAGGACACGCTGACCGGCTGTGCAGTTTGGTCGTATCAGATAAATTACAATATGAGCGTTCAGACTGCAGACACTTTAAAAACAATCAGACACATTTCCAAAATATGAGCACATATGGAAGTGGCTCAGATCTGATGTTTGGCTGAACAAATCAGAATTGGGCCGTTCAGTCGGCGGTGAAGAAGCTGATATCACATTTTCCTGCTGTGTGAACGTAGCTTATAGTTTCCTGTGTAAATTTTGACAATTTTGTGTAAATTTGTTTAGTTCTGCAATATTTTGCCTAAAATCATCACAGAGTCTGTTTAGGCAGAACCGTCTTTTCGTCACACGACGGTTCAGGTTTAAATTCATCTCAATCTGCCAGAAATATCAACTGGAAGCTCAACAGTTTTTACCAGCGTTACAGTTTATAAATCTATTTTAATCAAAATGTCCAACTTTCATAGACAGGAGTCAATTAATTATATTGCATCAGAATCAACTAGCAAATAAATATTTGTGGCAGGCCTGTTATTGTATTAATATATTTATAATAATTTAACATGCAGATTTTTGCTTACTGAAGGAATTCAGCTCCTCCGTCTGTTATTGTTCAAACATAAAACGACCTCCATGTTTGCGGCTCGCCGTCAGTCAGTCTGTCTGCAGCAGAACGGCCTCCGTAAAGATCTTTATTAGTCTGTGGTGAACAATGAGCCGTGTCAGCTGACAGAGGGAGACCCCCCACTCCTCATTCCAAACACTGGAAACCAAGGAAGTGACAATCAATAGAAATGCTTCATTTGTTTTATGTGTGCTGCACACACCGCAGCACAAACAGACTCCCATCACTTTGTCGTTTTAACACATTTCCACCCACAAACGTGCCGTTTGTTGAGTCGGCAGGCTTGTTACGGAGGCCAGACGCAAATGATTACAACAAAAACATTTCTATGGTTCTGTGTGCAAGACTTTCTCAAGCAGTTACTCTTAAAAAATTGAATATTATGCAAAACAAGAGTTAAACAGTGAAGGTGAATGTTAAGCAGACAAAGAGACACGTTTTGTGAATACAAGTAAGAATTTAGTTAAAACTGAAAACATCTGAAAAGAAAAGGTTACTGCAGGGATTCTGTAGTATCATTTATAGATACATGTTTCTATTTAAAACACCTTCAAAGCTTTTGTTCATTTTTGCTTCCAAAACTCAAGAAGAAATTAAAGTTAATAATTATAATAATATAATTCCAATTAACATGCAGTTGACAATATGTTGCAACAGTTATTAATTGGAAAAAAGAAGGAACTCGGTCAGAACCGGAGTGTGAAGACTCCCATCACACACACACACACACACCGAGACAACACACACACACCCAGACAACGCACACACACCCAGACAACGCACACACACCCAGACAACGCACACACACCCAGACAACACACACACACCGAGACAACGCACACACACCCAGACAACACACACACACACCGAGACAACGCACACACATCCAGACAACGCACACACACCCAGACAACGCACACACACCCAGACAACGCACACACTGATCCACTTCAGACTGACGAGTGGAGTCAGAAGTAGAGACCAGCCTCTGCAGTCATGTGATATTTATTTTGGAGAAGGAACCTGAGCTTTGTGGACTCGGACGAAGCGGCTGCCGCGATTCGATCCAGAATAAATGGAAAATAAAATGTGAAGATGGAAGTTTTAGCTTTTATTTAACCTATAAAATACAAACATTAGATTTTTTGCCCTGCAGGTCAAAATTAGTTGGAGTATTCTGAAAGTGAAATTTAGCTTTTCCATTCGATCAACCATGTTGGGACATCAATGCATTTCTAGTTCAGTTAGTTTTAATTTTGCACCCATCTGTTAATGTAAATTAAACAGCTTGATAACCAGAAATTGTCATTTGCCAGCTAAGAGATTCATTCTAACCAATTATTTATAAGAATCCATTTTAAATGTGTTCTGATTTGTTGCTGTTTGATTTCATTGATCCGTTTTTCTCAGGGTAAAACCCTGAGTGGACAACCTGCTGCGTTTTCCTACTTTTCATTGGATGCAACAATTTTACAAACAGTGTTGACATTTTGAATTATTCTCAGCGGTTCTTTAGCGACGTTTCTCAGATTTGATTTAATTTAGGTGAGTTAACTGAGAAAAGTTATGTGAGGAGAAACAGCCTTATTCACACAGAACCTCAGAATGAGAAGAAGCTTAAAAAAAACTATTATTGTGAGGTTTGTTCCAGAGCTTGAGGTTTATGAAACTTAATGAGATTTTCAATAAACGTGTATCTTTATGCTAAGTTTGATGCTGAATGTTTAATAAGCAGCTGATTCCTGAAACCTTTTTAATAAGCTGACTGTAAATAAAAATGTTCTGCAGATATTTCTGCGCTCTGGTTGCTGCGATCGGTGCGGTCGCCAGGTGGAGGGGAATGCAGGAGGAAACGCTGCCAGTAGGAGGCGCTCTGCTGCCCGTCAGCTGCTCACTCATGGAGTTACAATCTCCACACTTCACCTACTGGAAACTGCAAACACACTCAGAGCTTATATATGTATATATATATTACTCTCCAAATATTGAAAAACATAACATTTGCTTCTAATAAGCATGATTTTAAAAAGTACAAGGATTTACTAAAGATTGATTATGTTTAACTACAGACAGAAGTTGATGCTGCAGTGATATTATTTGGAAGCAAACTGTGTTGCTGAGTTAATGATCATTTAATGAGCAATTCATTTTAAGCTCCTATCTTATAAAAATGAAAAGCATTCTGAAATTAAAATCATATTCTATTGTCCTTAAGTGAGATAAAGCATCCGGAAAGCAGGACGGTAGTTGAAGGAGTTTATTTGTTCACAGCGGCGCCTGAAATCAGGCAGCTATAATCAACTCCATAAACATTAAAAAACATTTTATCAGGCTGGACTTTTACTGATTAAAGAAAGTATTCACGCCCTTACAGTTTGATTCAGTTTTTATTGTTTCGCTACAGGTAAACATTTCAGATCATGACAGAACTGTCAATATAAAACTAAAAGAACCTGATTAAATACATTTAAAAAATTGTTTTTCAACAGATGATTTTGACAGTTTTATTTTGAAATATTCTGGAGAAACGTCATCCGTTTGATTCTGTATCCCAGCTACGATGTGAATGGAGGGAAGACTTTAAAATCTCTCAGCCTCCTTCATGCTGTCAGTCAGGTGCTGTTTAAGTGGTTCCATCCAGAACCTGGTTCTGTGCACTGGCCTGGTTCTGGGAGAGTTCAGGCTCCATGCAGGCGGTTTGTTGCTGCTCTGGACGTATCGATTCCCCAGTGGACAGTTCTTTGCTCATGGATGCGTTGTCATTTGTCAGCGAT
Source organism: Xiphophorus maculatus (assembly GCF_002775205.1). Lineage (NCBI taxonomy): Eukaryota > Metazoa > Chordata > Actinopteri > Cyprinodontiformes > Poeciliidae > Xiphophorus > Xiphophorus maculatus. Next base: position 1,526,505 of record NC_036465.1, read on the forward strand.
GTGAGCGAACCAATTACAGGACTGTTCACAGGCAGCACAACACGCTCATTTATTATTTATAGATAGATCCTAACAATGAATGTCAGAGACAGCTATTCTTCACTCCTTCCCCACGAGATTCTACATGCATGCTGCCGAGTGGCCCGCTGCATCACTTAGCCTGACGACTGTCGATAGGAGGAGAGTCCCACAGAACGCATCCCAACGCCACATTTACAGGGATTTATTACTCTGACTGCATGGAATAAAGAACCGGAGCAACTCTCAGCATTTAAAAGGAAAATTAAACCAAAGCAATCGTTAAAATGACTTCTTCTACTCTAGAGAGGCTTGTTAGATGCAGATTTCCTTTTGTAGTTTTAGTAGATCCCACTTCAGAGAATCCAACTAATTCATTAAAATCATAAAGAGGTCAGAGTTGCATTGTGTCCAGTAAAAGCAAAAACATTTGGGTGGTTTAGTCGGCTGCCATGTTTACTCTGACAAACAGAATGCCTTCAGAAAACCTGATAGGAGACCTGAGACTGGAGCTTCTCCCTCCAGCAGGACAGCAGCCTGAATATCCAACCAGAAAGGCAACAGAATGTTTATGAGTTAGGATGGCCTAGTCAAAGCCCAGAAATAAATCTAGCTGTGTGTCTCTGGCAAGTCAAGAAACAAGTTGTTGTATAAAAATGAGCAAAACTTCAGCCTCTAGATATTGATAAAGAAATATTTGTAAAAAATTAAACACAAAATCTAAAAACAAAAAAAACATATTACATGTATATTTTTTTCACTTTCCGTTCATTTCACATTTTTGGCACCACTGTCTTGTTTCAAATATAACATGGAAGAAAAAATATTAAGGTCTGTGGTTGAAGCATGTTAAATTTATAAAGGTCGAAGGTTTCTGAACTTCCATCCGTCCACATAATGATAGATTTAGGAGGTTTCTGTAATTTTTCTGTCTTTATGAATCATACAAGCATTAAACTCTTAACATGGATCCACATTCGTTACACATTTAAGTACAAACACATCGCAGTCTTCCAAAAACAACCCGATCTAAGCTTTAAAAGTTGCACAAATATCAACAACCATCAACTAAATAAAGTTTTGAGTTTTGAGCCGCTGACAGATTCTCCAGTGAGACCAAACCATCCGATTCTGTTACGAGTAAAACCCAAAGTCAGAGGAAAGTGGAGCTGTGGCCTGGAGGTCACAGAGTCTGGAGACTGTTGGTCAACATGAGAGAGTGACTACTCCATTAGGCATTCACCAAAACCACACAGTTTACCAGGACGCCGTCAAACAGCTCTTCTTTCAAAGTAGAGTCCAGCCACACAAACAGTAGTAAATAAATCAGATTGGATTACGTTTCCTACCTGGAGCGTCCGACGGTTTACCGACAGCAGCAACGCTAATCCACCACTACGCAACCAGAACCGGACAAGCTGAGGCAACAACCACCGGAGCTATTTTAAGTCCTGAACTTTATCTTCCATCTCAAGTCTCCCAAAAAATGTTGAATATTTTTCCCCACAATGAAACAGACACAAGAAGTGAATCCAAACCGGATCCAAAAGTTTTCTATGTTATAAGATCAGAAGACAGAGGAGATTTTTCCACGCAGCACACTGAGGATCTATTTGTTAGGTGGTGGAGGGAGGAGGAGTGATGGAGGTGAGTGGAGGGTTCACTTCTGGTATCAGGTGTCTCCTGCACTTTTCAAGAGAGATGGTAATGCCAGCATGTGGGGCTTGTGGGCAAATTAAATGGAGAGACAGAAAAATGCATTATTGATCAGGGTGATGCAGAAGTGTCTCGCTCACAGTACGGGATCAGGTTTGGGTTCAGGGTAATTAATCCTCCGGCCTGAATAAAAGCACAGGAACTGATCTGCAGCCCGTCTCTTCTTCTGCTTGTATTTAAGTCTGTTTTTGCCTCAGCGCCGTGAAAATAGGTCGCTAGCTCGTGGGCAAAACCGGTCCAAGGCACCACTGGGCTAGCTGGGGCACACTTAAACGCTTCCTACTCATGAACACCCACAAGCACGCAGAGAGCTGGGTACTAAGGTGAAACAGACGCAGAGAGCACCTGGGTCTTTTTCCTTTCTGCCAATTTGAGCGAAGCAGGTGTCAGATTTAGCCTGAAAAGTGAAGCGTATTGAGGAATTAGACTCTGTAATGCTGCTCAGAACACAGAATCCGTTTATCGGATAAACCAAGACGTTCATGTTCTTCATTTTCTTTTGTCCTTTATTTGCTTTGTTCCTCAGTAAAACATTAGAATAAACACAAACCTGAAATTTTCTTCCATCGGCCAGTTTTTTTATTTATGGAGCCGCTTGCAAAGCATTTTTACCTAATTTTGCATTTTCAGTGGGATTAAAGTCTGGACTTTGAGTAGGCCGTTCTGACACCTGAATCTGCTTCATCTAAACCATCCATCGACTCTCTGGCTGCATGTTTATGGTCGGGTTCCTTCTGGAAGGTGACCTTTCACCCCACCAGGCTCCAACAGCTTTTCAGCTTCACCCTGAATTTACCTCCATCCATCTTCCCTTCACCAGGCCACCGCCTTTGATTCTCATCTCCCTTCACTGCTCCATCTCGGATTCCTCCCATTGGGCTACATTTTTCTGGTTGAATTTTAACCAATCGGTGATCAGGAGGAGGATCTCTGGTATATCCCATACGTCACTGCTAAACGTTAGCCGGGTTAGTCTTCCCTGTCCCCTCAGGATGCTGCTGCCACCACCATGTTTCACTGTGGGGATATTAGGGCGATGTGTGGACAACGTTTTGCATGAACAGCCAGTTTTCCTGTCATCTGAGCGAAGCGCCTTTGCTACATGTCTGCTTCTGTGGCTTGTGGTGAAATTTAAATGGGTCTTATCAGATTCTTCAATCGGGATTTTTAATTTCTCACTTTTTGCAAACAGTCAAGTTTATGAAGTGCACCACTAACAGTTACCCTGCTGTCAAATTTTTCCTCCTGAGCGGTGGATCTCTGCAGTCCACCCAGAGTTACCATGTTTGTCTGAACGGCTCCAGAACGTTCTCAAACTGAAAACACAAACAAACTGATTTATAGTCTGATGTTTAGAGACCTTTTCTTGTATTCTTAATCTCCGTTAGTTTTAGGCCATATGCTGCTTCCACTCAACACAAAGGCCTGGTTATGTTTGTATAAATTTGCAAGTCATTATTCGTCATCATGAATTCCAGTGCGAAGCAGATGGTCATCTTTATGCACTTAGAAATGAAAACACATCAAAAGATCCCATCAGCAGGTTTATGTTGAAGTGGGCCGGATCCACGGTGTGTGTGGGCTGATGCTGCACCTCTGCATCCCCACAACGTCTCCTACAGCCACAGTCAGGGTTTTAAGTCTCCTCTACCTTTACAAATGCCGACACTTTCTTCCATATTCCAGACGTTTTCATGCAGGACGTGTCTTTGTTGATCTAATGAGTCGTATTAATATAATCCTTCTCGTTCTCCTGCTATCTTTAAAAGACACACATGGTTCACACATAACCATCCACCGCAGATACCACCTATGTTTTCCCAGAACAACTGTTCCATCCGTCTTTCCGAGTGTCACCCAATTAAAGCTTTTTGCCCGTGATGAAATGAACCAATTAAGCAGAGCACTTCTGCTTGGGCAGAGATCCATCTCCTAATGGGTGAGACTCGCTCACAAGAACGCCGCGTCCGGATCGCCTCTGCACCTCATTATCATGCGGTTAATAGCATCACTCACACCAACTAGGCTCACACTCGCACCAAGCAAATGGGCATCCATCCATGAGCTTCGGTGAATCATAATTCTCCAACATTTGATTATCTGGAACACAACACAAACATGGTCCATGGTGGCAGATAAAATTAGATGGGTTCAAAAGCACAAATACTCAACGCTGAATCTTTGTTGCAGAAAATAAGATGATAAAGGGCAGAACTGAATCAGATAATATTACTGAGTGAATCATTTAAACGTTATTATCCTGCATTAAATAATCCTCCTGACTCAAGTCTTTTTGTTCCAGGTAAATCATTCACCATCAGCTACTGGGAGAGAAACCACCTTCAAATGGAGGTTAAAGAAACACATCATTTTTTGAGATTCATAATATAAATATTAATCTTAAGAACTTGCATTGGAATATTTTTATATTATGCAGTTCATGCTGAGCATATTGTGACTGGATGAGGGAATTATCTCAGCAGTGATATATTTACAGTTCAGTTTCAAACTGGTCATCTTTCCTTTGGTTGGTTGTTAAAAATGAACGAGGAACGACTAAAATTCAACTCATAAAATATAGAACAGAGTGAAACACTCAACTTTTAATCGGTAGTTTTCAGTTTCACCTGTTAGTGTAAAAGGAAATAACATCTTTATTGGCCCTTACAAAGGTTTTCTAATGTAGAATCAGAAAGTTTCTTTATAGATTTGTGACACATTTTGATTTATGTTAGAAATTTCAGGATGATCTTTTTCCATAAGGTTGACATTTGATCAGGTTTGTGGGTCTAACTCTGTTAACAGAATGGAGGACTTTACTGTAACTGAATCAGCCGAGGCGTTCGAAGACATGCCTTCTTGCATTGCTCCAACACACTGGGCTCTTTACGAGGCGCGGTGCGGCTAACTGGTTTAGCCCCCTCCATCATGAGCCGCCGCTCTGACTGATCACAGATGATGCAGCAGGTTTCAGGTCCTGCTAAGATCTCCGTTTGGCAGCTGGAAATCTAACCTGACCGCAAGAGTCTGACCCACTTCTACGGGTTTTTGTTGCCAGATTATCCAGAACCTCCAAATGGTTCTACTAAAAGACTCGGGTTTCATTGCAGCCGTTTAGAAAACAAGTAGAACAAATGAGAGTAAAACAGTGGAAAACAGTAACAGGCTAAAGCAGCTCCTTTCAGAAACAGCAGCAGGGATCCTTCCAACTGAAACACACTCAACTCTGAAGATGTTTTATTGTCAGGATGATTTATAAATGCAACACAATAGATAACAAAATGATCAGAATGTTTTGTTCCATAGAGGACAAAACATTATTAAGCTTATTAAGTCTGGACAGCAAGTCTGCTGTAGTCAATCGTTTCCAGTTCAGATAAATGATCATTTATTCAGCCCTCATTTAGTTAATCATGACGTTAGTCTGAGAGGGGCGGAGCTATAACTGAGGGGCGGAGCTCTGAACACACCTGGAGGACATGCTTCTTTGTGATAACGCTCCATCTTTGAGGTCATTTCGACCTCAGCAGGAGGCGTAGGTATCGTCTGAAATGTTTACAAAAATGAGCAGTTTATAAATTTTTATAAATCCAGCTAGGATTCCTGAAGATCGGTGAACAGTTCTGAACTTTGTGACGTGGAAACCGTTCTCTGTTTGTCCTGGAGAATCGTCACATCGACAGTTTGAAGGTGACCGGCTCGTCATGCACAGCAGAACAGCAGCGTGCATCACGCCTGTGAACAGGAAACTTTTACAAAGTCCCATCAGTGTGGACAGACAGACTTCAGATTTACTGATTTTAAAAGCTGATTGGCTGTTTGATCACTTCAGTGTCACTTCCTCTCAGAGTTCGATTCCAGGTGGCAGAAATGAAAGTATTTGAGAACAAAATTGCCACTCGTGTTTTTTTACTCCAGCTTGGGGTGTGCTGATGTTAACTCTAATGTGTAAAACAACCTCTGCTTTATGTATATTAGTGCTGTACTGTATGCATTTTCATACAGTAACAACATTGTTTGAAGGTTATAGAGTGTAGCTTTTGTCCAATTTTGAATTTTGCATAGTGGAACAAAACTCCTGAGAGGCCTAATTTGCAGAAACCAGAGGTGGAGTGGGCACCAGCGGCTCACTTTACCCCCAAGAACGGCAGCTTTCAGCAAAGAGGCAAAGACAAGGTTAGAGCTGAGCCGCTACGCTGAAATATACAGATAAAATATGCTACAGGCATTTCGTAAAGATCTCATAAAGAACCAAAAATATGTCTTCTTTAGAAATTTGGAAAATCTCCTTATGCTTGTTATCAAAAGACTATCAATTTTTTATTTCTTTCACATCATTCAATATTCATTAAAAGTGCACTGGAAAGCTCATATTTTAACTATTTATACTTGTTTACTTACAGCTTTGACCTCAGAATGATTACATTATCCATAATTTGTAGAGTGTGCTCACATTATGAATATTTCATGGCAGAGGTCTGAATCCTGCCCTGAAGATTCACAAGCAGCGTAAAGAAGCATTAAAATGTTTCGACGCTGCCGTTAAAACCAACAACAAATAAGAAATACAAAATTAGACACTGTAAATATAGGTGACAGAAATATAAATATCCATAAAGATCAGGCGATGCTTTATGAGTTCATTTGATTCTGAATTTATTCGATGATGTTCCTCCATTAGGTATTGAAAAATGGATACACTCTGTTTAATGTCTTTTTTGTGTCTCTATACTTGGACAAAACTCTTCTCTCATCTTGTGTGTGTGTGTGTGTGTGCATGTGTGTGTGTGTGAGGGTGTGTGTGGGCGTGTGTGTGTGCGGGTGTGTGTGGGCGTGTGTATGTGTGTGCGGGTGTGTGTGGGTGTGTGTGTGTGCAGGTGTGTGTGGGCGTGTGTGTGTGCGTGTGTGTGTGTAATCACAGCCTGCATCTCTGAGATTAGCTCCCTGTTCTCTGGCTGCCTGAAGCTCTCTGGATGTACAGTAACAATTCGAGTCAAAACCTCAGAACAGATATCCTTTAAATTCTCACGTTCTGATTTATTATGATGCTCTGGAAGCAGAACCGATAAGGATGTGGATTTATTCACCATACATACACAACACAACCTCACTATTTTACATTTTGGTAACATTATGAAAAATAAATCAACTTTATTTATTCATTTAAAACTACACCCCCCTCTGGTTCTGCCCCTGTTTCTACCCCCTCTGGTTCTGCCCCTGTTTCTGCCCCAGCCCCTGTTTCTGCCCCCTCTGGTTCTGCCCCTGCCCCTGTTTCTGCCCCCTCTGGTTCTGCCCCTGTTTCTGCCCCAGCCCCTGTTTCTGCCCCCTCTGGTTCTGCCCCAGGTTCTGCCCCAGCCCCTGTTTCTGCCCTCTCTGGTTCTGCCCCTGTTTCTGCCCCAGCCCCTGTTTCTGCCCCTGGTTCTGCCCCCCTGTTTCTGCCCCAGCCCCTGTTTCTGCCCCCTCTGGTTCTGCCCCTGTTTCTGCCCTCTCTGGTTCTGCCCCTGTTTCTGCCCCAGCCCCTGTTTCTGCCCCTGGTTCTGCCCCCCTGTTTCTGCCCCTGCCCCTGCTCAGGGCTCTTGTTGAGTTATCTTCTTTCTCGCTCAGAGCTCATTTTTCTGACACCGCCAGGCTGAACAGACTCTTACCGCCGAGCGCTTTGTGCTTTTCAATTCTTTACGCCTCGAAGTGTTAATGGGTGAAGAGTCCCTAACATTTCTTTTCTCATGAGGACAAACTTAAACCTGAGAAAGTAAAAATATTCAGTTTGGGTAAATTATGGTCTGAAATTATTTGCAGTTAAATTTTGACAGTTAAAAGATTTTGACATAAATGAAATTATTCCACACTGGAGTGGATTGATTATGACCTTATCAATTTATTGGAGATTAATCCCACACAGACCTAGAATAAAACGGGTCAAAATTTGGTTCCTCCACTCAAACATACAATAGACCTGATGACCCAGAAGGACAGAACCAATCGGACCCGGATCGGTGGACCACGCTCCACCAAACATCCCAAAGGAGGATGTAGATCCGACCATTTGAACCAGAACCTCCAGAACCAAACTGAAATAAATCTGAATGAACCCGGCACACCGCCCACCCACACACACACCACCCACACACGCACACCACCCACACACACACCACCCATACACACACCACCCATACACACACACACACCACCCACACACGCACACCACCCACACACACACCGCCCATACACACACACCGCCCACACACACACACACACACACACCACCCAGACACACACCGCCCATACACACACCACCCACACACACACACACACACACACACACACACACACACACACACACACACACACACACCACCCAAACACACACACCGCCCACACACACACACACACCACACAGACACACACCGCCCAGACACACACCACCCAAACACACACACCGCCCACACACACACCACCCACACACCGCCCACACACACCACCCACACACACACACACCACCCAGACACACACTGCCCACACACACACCACCCACACACCGCCCACACACACCACCCACACACACACACACCACCCAGACACACACTGCCCATACACACAACACCCAAACACACACACCGCCCAAACACACACCACCCATACACACACCGCCCAAACACACACACCACCCAAACACACACTGCCCAAACACACACACCACCCATACACACACCACCCATACACACACACCACCCAAACACACACACCGCCCAAACACACACACCACCCAAACACACACACCACCCAAACACACACACCGCCCAAACACACACCGCCGTCTCTCACAGTGATACAAAGATATCAGCAGGAAAACCAGCGTATCCACCTGAGGCTGAAAAGATTAATCAGGTTAATTGATTATTAAAATAATCTTTAACTGCTTTAGTAATCACATCACTAACTGGAGTTTACTGACTCTGGAAAAACCCTTTTGCTGACAGAACAACAGTCATAATGGGAATTAAACCAAAACTCTACAAAAATATACATATTTTGTATTTAGAATAAAAAAACGCACAGATGTCAATGGTTCACATTCTGTAAAAAAATCTCAAATTAAGCACCTTTTGTTATGAAATTATTAAACGGAGAATTAAAAAAATAATCACTAGCCGCTCGCTGATTGATGTTCAGAAATCTGAGACTTTTTTTTAGCTGCAGATGAACCAGAAACTCCAGAAAAATGTTCACTACTGAATACAATAAAATGCTTTCATTCTTATTTAAAAAAGGAATTTGATTATTTATTTGCATCTTTTAATGTACATGTAATGTTTAAAAAATGCTTCTGGAGAATGTGCCAAGTTTTTTTCAAATAATCAATAGAATGATCGATTACTAAAATAATGGCTCCAGTTAGTTTGGCCTCCAGATCTCCCTAACTTTACTTTAATCAATAAACTGAGATTCTCTGGACAAACAAGACATCAAAATGTTTCTCTCTGATGGAAATGTTCCTGTAACCAGGTGAAAAACAGAAAAACAAAGTTTAGACTGCAGGAAAGTTAGAGTGCAACGAACACCGTGCCAGAGACGACATCACAAACTCCAACAAGCTTTGCAGAACAGATTCTGCAGCAGAAGCAGCAACTCAGCAGAAACTCCCCATGGAGGCCACAGCACATCTCCAGAGGTCAGAGGTCACGCCTCAGCGGGGCGGGGCTGGTTTTGATCCAACGCAGCAGCAGGCCTCATCAGTATTTATATTTATACAACAATTCATGTTTCTTCATTTACTACTTCAGGCGCCGAGCCAGATGAGTTTTTGTAAAGCAGTTTGTCTGTCAAACATTTCCTCAGAGGAAATTAAATGTTGTGTTTTTCCTTGAAGACAATAATGTAAGGTTTGAAGGAGAAACACGCAGTCAGAGATGCTGTGCACCTGCAGCCGCTGATGATTCAATCTTCTGCTCAAGGGTGTTTCAGCAGAAACGGCTTTATTCTGCATGACAGAGAACCATGAAATCTCAATCAGGAGACTGTTCAGCTGAGCAAAACAAACCTGCTGCCCCTCTGCCATTAATCAGAGGCATTTGATGCATAAAAGGTTACTCCAACGGTGAGTGGGAAAGGTTTCCAAGATCCAGAAAGGAATTGTCTTGTTCCAAGACTTTACCACTTATATTCTTACCACTAAATGGGAAAATAAAATCCAGCATAAATCCATATTGTTACATACTGTAGTTTTCCTATGCTGCACAGTGGCTACTGTAAAAACTTTAGAGCATGTTTGCAGCTTTGTGCTTTTGTTAAAAAGATGTCTGCTGCAGACACACGTGCCAGTACATCTGGTCACAAACATCTGGATGCGGTTTAGCTGAAATTAGGCAGCAAACATTGAATATTTTCACCTGAATTAACAAAGTGCTCCATTTAGTGGTCAGAAAAACAGAAGTTGCCAACGCTGCTCTGCATGTTGGCTGCAGAACGGCTGCTGCAGCGCATATGGCCTCTGACAGGAAGACGGGTTCATTTACAAATCCTGGAGGTTCTGCTGCTCCGACGTGGTCAACCTCTGCAGCCGCTCAATATCTGACTGAAAATTCACAAACATTTAAATCTCAGCAATATTCACTTAAGGTGAACTGAAACAATGGTAAGAAAATGTACACATTTCATGTATTTACTCTACAGACCTTAAATCTCACCAATAAACACACTTTTTACACCAACTATTATTATAAGATATTATTTAAAATATATATTTTTAATGTGCTAAAATTAAAGTCATTTATTGGTGCCAATTTTAAAGGTGGCTGTAAATGTACACAGTTTATTAATTACAGGTGGAGGAAATTTTATCAGAAAGGTTGTCAGGTAAAAATATAAAACCAAAGTTCCCAACAAAACCTGTACTGAAAACTTCTGACCACCTTGATTACAATAATTAGATGGTTGCTAAGCAGCAAAAGGTAAATAAATCTTCCCATAACTCATTGCTTTACAGGAGAAGGGTTGGCTTAGAGCTCAGGTATTCAAACTTTTTATCACTGGATGAAATTATTAAATCAAAACTACCAGCAGACCAGAAGAAATCAAATGATAGTTTTTGGTTTATCCAAAGCAAACTAATGGCTGGATAAACTTCAGCTCACGGATCCATTTACCAGGAAATGGAAAAGCAAAAAATCACCGTGTTTTATCTTAATACATGGTGATTAAAAGAAAAATCATCTCTATTTTAAGCCTCATAGTCATCTCAGCTGTTTACATGTAGAAAAGAAAATATTGTTCTGCTGGATCAAAGGTGTAACAAACAAACACACACACACACGCACACGCACACACACACACACACACACACACACACACACACACACACACACACACACACACACACACACACACACACACACACACACACCTGCACACTCTCATATAAACACCAGTATTTAAATATGTATTTGTAGGTACAAACATGCAATCACAGCTGCAACTAAAGATATAATTACAGCTACACTCATGTCACACACAGTATGCTCTGCAGTTATGCTACCAGAAGGAAACAGTGCAAATATACTGACACTAAAAATGAGAAACAATGATCACAGTAAAGTAAAACTCACATACATTTTGTTGTACCTAACATTTTCTATTTTATTTTGTCTAGTTATTAGAGATAAAATCTCTCCAGGGGCATCTGAGCTGCACTTTCACACTTATGGCTTAAGTTAAGACTTTTCTATCCTCCTGCAGTGGCTAGCTCTGCTGCAACACCACTTAAAAAGGAAAAATGAATGGACATTTGATTTCAGCTTTATTATTTGTCTTATGTTAATGTGTACATCAGCTCTATAGTCAACATTTTGTTAGTATGTACATTAATAAGAAAAACATTTTTATGACTTAGCGTATGGTTGTTACACGTTATGTACAGATTTTACCTCATTTTGGTATTTAAAACATTTATTTTCTGATTTTTCTTGAGAGCTCATATATAAACAATCTTAGCTGTAGATTTCTTTTTATTGATCTGCGCCTGCATAATGCAGCGTATAGTTCCTTCATGCAGTGATTGATGCGGCCGGCCGCAGACTGCCTCAATCTCTGCCTAATGGCCACTAATCAGACGAGTCGAGCTTCAACTTTATCATCTGCCAGAAAGAGTCACACCTATTATGCTGTTCTCTCATTACTCATGTAAATACACATTATGGTCCTAAATGAACAACAACACATTGCCTCCTAGTTAATTGACTGTAGTAAACAAAACAAGGAAAGATTTTTCTTTTTCTTGGATCTTTGATGATTTTTATGCTGTAAAAAAAACAGGCATAAAAAGAGGCTCCTAATAAAACCACGATTTCCAGTTAAAATGAGAAAACATGCAGATGAGTGTTGGTATGGCTGTGCTGTTGTTTTACACACCAGAGGTGTTCTGAACGAGCCGGTCACGGGCCCGGATGGTTCCAGGCCTCCCGCCTGGATCCACACGGAGCGCCACAAAGAAAAAAGCTCCTGAGCTGAAACTGAAACACCAGCTGAAAGGCGTTTCTGGACCAATTACACTTCTCCAGCTTCATGATTATTGGGGTGACTTTGAAAATGGCAGGTACATGATTACAGTCATTTTCCTTTTGAACAAACTATGTGATCTGAAATTAGCTTGAACATTGGAAAAATAATGGATTTAATGATAGTTGGAAATATGTTGATATATATTTTCAAAGGAGGTTGAAGTTTGTTTTATAAGTATGAGGCTTTATTGATTGTCTATTGTGGTGAAAGCCACTCCATCCATCCATGATGGATAGGAAGCTGGTAGCTAAAGCTAACAGTCAGAGCAGGATGCAGGATCCTGAACAAACCTTCAGTCGATGAGTAAAATCAACTCAAACAAGGTGATTTTACCTAATACCCCTCCTCTAATATTTCAGATTTTTTCTCTTTTGAATGCAGGGCTGGTTTGATAAAGCCATAATCCTGCCGGGCTAATTCTTCATATAGATATTTCACATCGCCACATTGTTCTGAGCGGTTCAGCTCTCACTTCATTTGGATTTCAAATGAGACTCAAATATAAGGAAATGCAAATGGTTGAGAAAAGGGGAAACAAATCAAAGAGATCCATCACTGACCTCAATTTTCTGGGGCTACTTCATAATTCGGTTTGATCTGAATACATTTTCTTGCTTTTCAAGGCAAGCCCCACTGATTTGCTGCAGAATCACAGTCACCACTAATGAGAAGGGAAAGACTGAAACCGTTTTAAGGCTCGTCATCCAAAACATAAATGTAGCTTTTTCACACTAGTGAAAAATATTTGGCACAAACTGAAACTGTGGTATGAGAAAGCATCCGTCTGCTGAAGTACTCTTATCTGCATCCTTTAAAGATTTATATACATGTCCAGCAAGCAGAGGTTCAAGCTCTGGTTTTATAGATGGACTGCTTTATCTTTTGTTATTTACTGTATGAATGAAGTCATGAATCATTAACTAAATGTCTATGAAGGGGCAGAACCAATACAGAAATAAATATTCTCTTTATTACAAGCCTGCGGATAGAGGAATCTACACAGATGAGCTTATTGTTTACTTTTCTCTGGTGTTTTTGTCTCCGTATCGTAGAAACGCTGGACTGAGCCACTTCAGTCACAGACAAAGAGCTGAAACACAAATTGATGCATGCAGTTTCTCGCTCTCTGTTTTGGTGCATTTTCCAAAGAGGTGTTTGGATGCTGAAGGTGTGAAATGATCATTACTACCTGCTGAAATCTGCCTACAACACCATGGCAACGGGAAACAAATGCAACCATAAGATGAGCTCCAGTCACTGGGAAGATAAAACCCACACCAGTAAGGACTGGGAGTGAACAGACACGTTCACAGTGGTCACTGCTCAGACTGGTGAGTCCTGGAAGTTCAACACGTTTCCCACACACAACTATCAATCCATAAATCCCACTCAGCGGAGAGGCAGAGGAAGCTAAGTCTGCAACATTAGAGTTAAAAAAACATTTGGATTTTTTTTAATGTGAAAGTGAAAGAAAAATGTAGGTCATCATATCTGGACGGTAAACTTAAACCTGTCCTAGGAAACAACAATCATCTGAGACCAAAGGAGAATTTAGTGACACATTTAGTTGTTATTCATGTGGGATGGAAAAAATAAAGCACATAAAAACTTTCTAAACCTTTCGGTATTTTACCCTTTAATGAACTACACGGCACTTGGCTACATTTTTCAGTGGTTTTGCAGCTTTTAGACAGAATAAGAGGAAAAACTGTAAACCTGTTTATCAAGGTAAGACCTAGAATCAGATATTTTTTATTCAGTGATGAAAAATCTTGAGCTAATGAGAGAAAAATGTTTCTAATCAGAATGTAATGAGAAACTCAGTTGAATACATTTTCTGGATGAACTGTGGTTATTTCGACATGAAATATAATAATTTATTATCAGACTACCAAGGTTTAAACATAAATATTATAGAAAATATGCCTGGAAACAGAGATTTCATTTTCTAAAAATAGAAATACATCCATATTTGGTGATCAGCAGCATGGTTTGGTTCCCACTGGACGACCTCTGGACGCATTAGACACTTGAATCATTAGGAAACTGAGACATCATTCATATCTTTCAGCTCATCTCTCAAAACGTGATTAATTCCACTTGATGACTTTGGAAAAAGGTGAAGTGAACTTGGCTGTCCTCCCACTGGTAGAGGTCTCTACAGACTATTGCTTTCTAAATCATTTTTTTCTGAAGGGCAGCAGGGTTAAGTAGGTTCAACAGAGCAAATAAATAATGAATTCAATGAGGGTAATTAAGAACGAACAGCAGTGGAGCAGAAGATGACCTCATCGTCCCTCATAAGGCATCATTCTTTATAAAAAAAACTTTTTCCTCTTTACTTTCTCCATTGACCTAATTATTATTACATTATTATCACTCATTTTAACAGTCAGCTCCACTGCTGTACTGGTGAACAACCAGTACATATTAATTCAGCTGGAAAATGACGGGATATAAATATGTTTTACTGAACGCCGGTTCCATATTCAGTGTTACTGATTGATCCCAACATATCTAGTTTTAGTTATTCCTCCTTCACTGAAAGTTTCATTGCTGAATGCAACAGTTTGTCTGAAATGAGGTAATATGTGAATAATGTTAGTTGTTCTGTAAGACACAGTGTTATGATATTATATTATCTCTGTTTCAAGCAAAAATATGTACAAATGCCAACTTTTCTTCTGTTTCTCTACTCAGATGTAGAAACTGAACTGTGTCGTTCAGTATTGGAATACTATAAAAGTTCCTAACCTGATTCTCTGCACCAGATGATTCAAAAAACAAGCTAAAGGTATTTTCTAAATTTTAGTCTCGTCATTACAATGTCTGGAAAATGTGTGCAAATCATTTTAGTGCAACACTTTCCAAAATGCAAAAACTTTTAGACTTTAATTACATTTTTATACAAACTTAAATTAACCCAAACAATTACTGTCAAAACATCCTATTTTCACTTATGAAGTACTCCAAAATAATAATAAAACATAACATCTATAAGGTTGAACTTTGTTTCTGGTTAAATGTTTCAAAGCAGAAAATCTTGGTATATAAATAAACATTATTCCTTTTATATGGTCCAGATTTTTTTAAATTCTGAACAGGCACAGACCTCACATTTTTTCATTTTCTATTGTATAATAAAATACAAAATACAATGATGATAATAATAATAATAATAATACAATAATTGAACTATTTTAGTGCAGTGGCCATTATAAAAATAAAACTGTTTCAAGGTTCTGAGACTATAGAAAACATAAATTTGAATGTTTTTTTCTTCCTTTCTGAGCATAAACATTTTTTTAATATTGACATAAAACAAATATATGCAAAATAATGACTTATTTTTGAAAATCACCAAAATGTTCGTAGAGTCCTTAATGTTTTGTGTTTTGATAAAATGAAGATTTTTCTTCATCCAATGATGAACGGATATTTATATTGGAGAATTTACACTAAATGAGAAATGGTCCAAAAACTGAGACAAAAAGCAAATTTCTCTTCATTTAAAGATGTTTCAGGCAGAGTGAGGAGGAACTGATTCTGGGCCGCAGCGGTCACGCCAAACAGGAAGCTGTTCTCCACCAGCTTCCTGTTCAGAAACATGTAAACCTCACGATTTAGGAGAAAACCCGTAGTGGTCTGCTATTTCCATTTCAGAGCGGCGCACATTTAGATTCACTTCAAGCCAAACGCTTTAGACTTTCTTTTATTCATGGGGTGGATAACAGCGCCACAGCTCACATGACACAGGTCTCTACCCTCTTCTGCTTCGCTGCGTAAAGTCACGCTCCGGGCTGCAGCCGCTCCGTCCGGCTGACAGCTGGAGCCGAGCGCTGCTGCTGGTCTGAAGACCTCCCCTCCTCCCTCCCGCTGTAAATATCCAGATGACAGAGAAATCTGCTAAACTGAACTGGTTCCCATTGATCTCCAATCAGCAGCAGAGTAAATCTGTTCTATTTACAGCCGCTACTTAGCGCGCCGCTCCAGATGCAGTAAAGAAGCGCAGCTGATTGGACGAAAGCCCGACACGAAGAAGAGATAAAGACAGCAGAGGGATAAGAAAAATTCATAAAGAAAATGAACTTTGACACAAAATATGGTGGAATAGGACATGTTGTTGATTCAAATATTTGGATTTTGATTTGTTTGTGTGTTAAACAATAAAGCAGAAAATGGTCAGATGTGGGATGTGATGACGAAGGCAGTGGAGGTTTTCTGGCCTTTTATCCTTTTGCATGAATTTTCTTTGAGTTAAACTGAAACCGAAGATCTGCAGTCTGGTAAAAGAATCAGCTCCTTAAAGATTCCTTCTGTTTTTGTATTTTGTCACAAATGTTTTAGATAAATTAAAATGCAATGGACAAAATAACCTGAGTAAATCCTAAATGATTTTAATCGAAGGGAAACGTCAGCCTGACCTGACAAGAAAAGGTTTGTTCTCTCTGAAACTTTTAAATGATTGTTCCACTGAATATTAGTAATAATTGGCAGCAAATCTTTTGAAGCTCTGCTTTACCACATTAGAAAGTTTTTCCAGCCTGTTTAAGGTGACAAAATCTCGTCAGAACCAGACTTTGACTAGGACAGTGTATAACCTTCAGCTATGGTTGGTTATTTTTGAGCCATTTACAGACGAACCAGCTGGTGTGTTTTGGATCATCGTCCTGCTGAAGGTCACAAACTGATGGATCAACCATCTGGAGATCTAAATTCATGGGTTCATCAGAAAGTTGTTCAGGTTCTGACTGTCCCAGACTGAGACGGTTGGTTTTAAAACCAGAGTCGATTTAAATGGTTAGTGAAGTGTTAGGATGAGGAGGAATCGGAGCAGAGTTGCTGCTTCTCTACATCGTAAGCAGTCAGAGGAGGTGGTTCGGGTCTCTGATCCGAACGCCTTCAGAATAATTCCTCTCAGGTTTTCTGGGTCACTTTCCACTGGAAGAGACTCCAGTAAAGACCAAGAACTTACTGGAGGAGCTGGGAAGGCCTTGGGATCCCCAGAGTGAACTGGAGGGAGTCAAGATCTCCAAAACATGGAAGATAACAGACGGGAGAGCAGTTCATCATGAGTTACTGTTCCATTTTCATGTCAGGATGAAACTAATTCATAATTTAAAGAACAATTTGCTTAATTTTCCTGGGTTGTCTTTGTATTATGTTACAAATTGTTTGATTATAAACATTCTAGAGCAAAAAAGACATTTCTAACAGGACAAATATTTGTTTTACATATTTTCAATGTTTTTCATGAGCCATAATTCATCAAAAAGGAATTGAAATGCAAGTTAGGGCCTGGCTTCATGCGTGGCAGTGATTTATCTGTTTGTATGCAAAACTCAGATGACTGGCAGAATATGTGAGAGATGAGGAGAGGAGTGAGAAAAGCCACAGCAAAGGTGTGAAGACCTATTGAAATTTTCACAATGACAGTTTCTTTACCTCGTTAAATTATTTAAATGTTCCAAAAAGATGGAGATCTTATAGGAGGATACAATTCTCATCTTCTTTAAGCTCTGAAGATAAAAAATAAAGAAAGAAATCCGTCCAACCACTGAAAAGGCACAAAAAGCCTCAGGGAAGAAGAAAGCAAAGGAACTAGTTGACCCAAAGTTGACTCTGGATAAAAAGAGATAAAAAAACCCAAAGATAATGTTTGACTGTCAAAAAATGTTATCATTTCCACACGTTGTATATTTCCATAAGTCTTCCAGATGACTGGGATCCCATTTGTTCTGCATAATCAACACAGAGCACAAAGAAAACAAAAGAAACAGGATTTTAAAAACATGAGCCTGGAAACGACGTTCAGTAGGAACATTATGTAAAGAGCAGAACCTTTACAGCGATTTTATGACATACCAAGCAACATGTGGGGATTTTAAGGTCCTGACGCTGCACCAGAACGCTGCAGTGTGTGTAAACCGCTCCTTGCTGGAATGTATTTGCATAGTTCTGATAAAGACATCATAAGCGCGGTCAGCCGGCTCAGACTCTCCCACTCCTTCCAATACATCTCCGAAGTCGTGTGTTAACTCGGCCTGGCAGCAGCGATCAAATCCTGTTCCAGTGGAGAGGGGAATATGTGGGCGATCCCACTTTAGCAAGAGATGGCCAGATGAAAGCGCACAGACATGCTTTTGTTCCAGGGAGCGAGTCCCGATGCAAATAAAAAAAATTTATACAAGCAGACTCATTTAGATTTTTAATCCCAACAATCAGAATCTGTTGTGTTGGTCTTTATGAAAAGACAAAATTAAAATCTGCTAACAGAACCAAGAGAAATAAAAAGATTTTCCTCAGTAAACGACAGGACTCCCTTTAAGGAACAGAACACATTGAGCTTTTTTAAAAAACTCAAATCAACACCTCATTACTGAAGTTATCCTCATCATCCAGATGTATCTGAAATGAGCAGAGAGCCTTTGCACTCACTTAACAAGCCACTCAAAGAGTAATTACCAGATGGAGCAGCAGCCTGTGGTGTATTTCCTACAAGAACTTCTGATGTAAATTTTAATTACTGACAATTTCTCTCCTATTAGACGTGTTTTCAGTCTGAACAGATTTTGATTGGACTGTGTAGGTCTCTGAGTCCCCATGAGGAGACTGAAAAAGACTCGTCCTCAGATGTTATGTAACGCAGCGGCGCTCTTTAGCTGGAAGGCTTTTCAGAAAATCCTATTTCTGCTTGTTTCTTGGTCAACTTGGCGATTTGGGAATAACTGCTCTGTCAACTGTGTGTTTCATGTGGGCAGCAAAAGCAACATTTCTGTGGATTTTTCCTTTTATATAAAACTTTGGTTAAAAAAATAGGAGACGCCACAGAAAGTTGCCTTCCTTCAGCTCTTAAAAGGATCTGACCTTTATCCACTCATTAGTATAATCAGCTGATTTAAATCTGAAGTCACTGAAACATTTTTAATGTACTGTTTATGCAAACATGCATCCTGAAACTCATCTGTTAACTCAGCAAATCACGTCGCTTCGCAAATTACGAGTTCACGTTGGAGAACTCTGGAACGTTTCAGCGTTTCGTCAACTTACAACCTCAAACTTTTACATTTTACTGCAATTTTATCAGAGATCAATACAAAGTAGTGGATGATTACAAGGTGGAATAAAAATGACATATGGGTTTCACATTTTAACAATCTGGAAAATGTGCAGTGCCTTTACTTATCTCCTTTAGTCTGTTACCCCTAAATAAAATCTGTTCACAAGAACTTTCATCCAATCAGGTTTGAGTTGTTTTCCTCAAGTGGAAAAAGGAAAAAGATCTTCTGGATATACAACTGACTCAGCGGCTAAAATGTGAACACAAATACGAGTTTTCAGTTTTTTATTCAGAATTTTGTTTTAAAAAATATCTTTTTTCATTCTGGTTCAAATTATTGTTGTTTATTCCATAAAATCATAATAAAGTATATTAAAGTTGTAAAAAACAATGCACTGAAGCTATTTCCTGGTCATTTGCGACATTAAATATCTTGCAATATTTCAATAGTTTTTTTGTCTTCTTGTGGAGTTTAATGACCCAATCATGTTGGAAGTTACAATAAACCTTAAGAAACCAATCAGGTCCAGTTCTAGTTCTACCAGCTTCATCTGAAGCATTTAATAACATATGTTTCTAAATACTAGAGCATAAAGTGAATCTCACCTTGATTCGTTAGCGCTGGTTTTCTAACTGCAGCCAACTGGGAGCCATTAAAAGCTGTGACCACAGACAGTGGGAGCGTCTGAAGCTCCTCTCTCTCTGCAGGTCGGTTTGTTTTTCCAGTCAGCCTGTCAGACTTCACTGCTCTCTGTTGTTTACTGTGGTTCTCATTAACAGCGAGTCCACTCAGCTCAAAGTGAAGGCTGCAGCGCGGTGGGAGGACCAACACGGCTCCAACCAAGAAACGTTTGTCTTCTAGCTTTTCACTTAACTGATTATCCAAAAAATAAATGAGAAACCATTTTAAAATCTTCAACTAAAGTTTCTCTTCTGCTTTTCCAAATGAGACATTTAATAATTACACAACAAACTGGCCTGACGTGTTGCTTTTACTTTGATTTTCTTTCTGCTACTTTGCTTTGAATGTACAAAATAAATGACAGTTAAAGCTGAAAATAAGACAAATCTGCTCTGAGAAATGTTTAGACTTTACATTCATTTTCCATGCCTGCTTAATCCCTGCAGAGTGTTAGGACCATGGGGGGGTTCCTGGGTTCCTGTCTGCCGCAGCATGGGAGAAAGTTTTAGATCATTTATTTGAAAGCATTAACTGAACATCAGCAACAGGAGCAGGTCAGCAGGTCAACAGAGACACACACACACACACACGCACACACACACACACACACACACACACACCCTATCGGTAGTTTAGGCTAATTAAGCCACCATGCAGGCCTTTTGGTTGTAAGGAGAAGCATCCAGACAGAACCCACAGAGCAGCTGCACTAAAATCCTGGTTTGACATCAATCAGGTGGAAATTACCTGGTGAAAGTAGCAGAGGGCTGCATTCAGAGGGACCCCGGCATTTTGGTTTTTCTCTGTGACCTGCTGCAGAAACACGCAGATGCAAGTGATGCCACCAATCAGGAAGGCGGAGCACGTCCCGCTGCTCTACCTCCGTATATCTAACAGGAGTCTGTACGTGGCATGCAGCGGCGCCTTAATGAACTCTATTCTCTACTGTGCTGTTGAAAAGCCAATGTGACATTTAATTAACAGCAAAACATTTGGTAAGCATGCATGCCCTTTTCTGGTGCAGCCATGTTTCACAGCCCATTGCTCAGACAGAATCACAGTCGAGCGGCGTGGGACGCGGCGCCGAGCGCCGTCCAAACACCCTGCAACCACAGGACGGTCACAATGTCTCAGTAATTTAGCCCATAAGACAGGAGAGGCAGGAACCGCTCCAAACTGGGCTCCATTTGCATCCGCTGCTCCTCCTCATGCATGTTGATACTCGGCCTTTTACTGTCCGTTCTGCTTTCCTTCAAGTGACCAGAAGGACTTGAAAGGTGATGGCAGAGATCATTACATCACCAAACACCCAGTGGCCATTGTTCTCAGCGACTGCCGTGGCGGATTACCGCCGCTGGCCTCCACAGAGGAGTGGACAGCGCATGGACGAAGAGGAGGAGCTGAAACGGAGAGGAGCAAGAGGAAGAAACCACAGATTCATAACAGAAATTAGAAAAGGACAGAAAAAGGACAGAAACAGGTGGAGAAGACGTTACAATTAGTTGCAGTTTGTCTCTATCCAAACTGTTCTATCTGCTGGAATACCTGGCATTTCTATATCAGCAGCACAGGTAGCATTGGCCTACACACACACAGAGATAGTAAAAGGTCAAAGGTCGAGGACATGTGATAGATTTCAGATCTTTCTGTTATCACAGGGCTCAGGAGAAACCTCTGTCTGCTGAATGCAGGAATCGTCTCACATTCAGTTTGCATGAGGACAGAGCCGCCATGTTTCCTCATTCCTCCTCTGACCTCCATGTGCGATGGATCAGAAAAAGATCCATCAATGTAGAAAGTATTAGTAATTAGATACATAGTTAGATAAAGAGCCTTTGGTAAAACGCAGGAATCCCTGCATTTCCTTCGCTACCAGCACAGCTCCATGAACAGGTGACATGTGGGCTGAAATCTCGCCTGTTTGCCGCCAACTCTGTGGATCCAAGTCATGTTTGTAGTTTCTGACTCGTCATCTGGATCCAGACTGGTTGACAATTTGAAGATCAAGCTTCTGCTGACGCCTCCCCATCTGCTGCAGGATTTCCGACTCTTCCAGTCGCTACAAGAACTCGTTTAGGATCCATGGTGGCATAAAGTGGTTTTCATATGCTGCAGCAGAACTTACACCTCAGTCCTGAATAGATAGTGTTCAAATTAATTCAGGCATACTGCCTTATGTTATCAATAAAGTATTATCTTATCTTTTTATTCCTTAATTTTGCTAAACCAAATAAAAGCCATGCAACTCAAAAGGCCTCAACGTTATTTATTTAAAAGCCTAATTTTACCTAAATTCACAAAACATAGTTTAATTTGAGAGGAATTACACAACAATTACAATATGACCCTAAGGCCACTCAAAACAATTATTTTAAGCTTTTTATTTTGTGTAGCATCATTTTCTGACAGAAGTAAATAACGACGCAGGATCAGCTGTCTACATATTGATTATTAATATTTGCAGTACTAGAGGTGAGGAGAAAAATGAGCCTTTTGGTTTTGAGGGACATTTTAAACCAAATGCAGAGAATTTATGATTTACCAACAATAAACAAAAGAAAAACATTATGAAGCAAATAAAGCTGCAGAAACCTTCCAACAGTCTTTCACTAACAATTCAGATAATTAACCGTGTTTCCATTTAATGTTCATTTTGATGCATCGCCAACAAAATATTGGTGGAAATGACAAACATTAACGTAACTTTCTCATTTCCTCAAAGAGTTTTTATTGATGTGTTTGGCTTTCATTCACAGCATGGAAACATTACAAGGTGATCATCCAATCCTCTACTAGAAACACAGAAAAGATTGTGACATCATAGCAGGAGCAGCGTAGCCGTTCCTGACGGAGCAAACCGAATCCCTCACCTCTGCACTATTCAAACAGGGGCAGCATCAAAAACACACACTCTTCAAACTCACACAGAACCTCGTCTGGCACAAACTCCTCTTCCTCACATTCAGGCTTGTGACACATTTTCAAAATGACATGTAGGGTATGAAAACAGGAGCAGAGTGACAGCAGCTTTAGACACAGCAGGTGGAGAAACATATCACTACAAAACTGGGAAAATTACAACCGACTTCCATTTTCAGACTGGAGCTGCTGAACCTGGTGTTTACACCTGCCTGCAACAATTCAGCACTTTTACCAACAAAACTTTTACATCTCAGCTGCACTGAGCCTCCTTATTAAGATCAACAGCTTTTTATTTGGAGTGCATTTTACTGCATGATTTATTATTTCTTAGATGGGATTCTGTGGAACAGCAATAAGTTTCTGTATTTCCTCTAGAAATGTGTTTTCTGCTCTGGGGTCTATATAATAAACCACATGCACAGGAGAAGGAGAACATTAAAGATATTGCAAACCTCAACTCTGTGCATCGTTCAATATACGAAAACCAGCGAACCTGCAGAGCAGACAACAAACATGCTTCATGTAAACATGAACACAAACAGAGCAGGAGACAAAACCGAGTAAAACAAACTGAATGTGACAACAAACAGGTTGGCCAAACCATGAAAACAGGGAATCACAGAAAGAAAAGCCCAGGAACAAACAGCCACCAGCCGCAAAACGCAACCCCACTTTTTCATTTTGCTCAGTGACTAATGCAAATAATGCGCCTCATACAAATCCCACATATACAAACAGGAGAATGAGAGATCAAATAAATAAATAAATGAAAGAATAAATTTAGAACTGGGCAAGGCAGGATGGGGAAAAAACTCAAATGAAGGATGAACTGGGGAAAATTGGAAAGCATGAAAGAGACGTCAGGATGGATTAGTGTAAACACGGTTTTTTGTTTTTTATGGGAACAGATTCACATGTTCATGTGGTGAAAAAAACTTTGTACAAAACCTGAAGCTTCAGCTTTTACCGGTCACAAAAGGAACTGTTATATAATCAGTGATCACTTGAAAGAAAAAAGTTAGTAATTATAACTTCTATCAAGCTTATGAATATAAATTAATTGAATTCTGATTTAGATGTTACTTTGACCACTGAAAGCTTCACATTAGAAAAAGAAAAATGTTTTGATTTTGTTGAAAAAGAAAAACACTGGAAATGAACCCTTTGGTTCATAGAGGCTTCAGATGGACCAGCTGCAGACCCACAGGAAAACACTTTGATTTTACAATGTTGTCAAATATTACAGTGTTTCTCTAATGCGGTAATTTAAGCCAGCAAGTGCTCAAAGCAGCCATGCATGGACGCCTGGTTTTATAATAATGCTGTAAATTGAATCATCTCTTTCACTTACAAGCTCTCCATATTTCTGTATTTGTGGACACATATGTCAGCTGCACCTTGTGCTGCAGACGCCTCAGAAGCAGCCGTCAATAAAGCATTCATTGTCACACGCTGTGCCACGTTATTAACGGCCATCTTCATGGTAATCTCTCAAAGACATCATTGATGGGGCCCTCCATAATTCTTTTACAGTCTGGCCCGTGGGATGCATCCTACAGAGAAGAAGACTGAGCTCTCCCACTTCACTTTAAATCTCTTCTTGTGCCCAAGATAAGAGTGGAATTGAGTTATTGAGCAGACAGTTTAAGATATAAGCTCCTGCTAAAGGGCCTCTCAGCACAGTCACAATCAGAAGAGCCTGGATGGGAGTTTTTACCCGTTTGACTGCTGCAGCACTCTGATTAACCCCACATAATGAGACTAAATAATGCTCTGTGTTACTGGAAAGCTAAAATGAATTTATGATGTTGGATTTCAGCCACATATTAAACATCTTACTTATTCTCAGATTGCCCACCAGCTGGTACTAAGCTGTATTAGCTGCTCTGGCTGAGGTATGCAGGTGGCCAATGGATGATGTCAACACTTTATGTTCAAACCTTCATGACAATTACAGAATAAACTGAAGAGGAGGAGCAAGTTTGTTTTAAGGCTAATTGTCATAATCACCACAAAGCTTTTCACTGTTTAACAGGACTTTGCTCTCACTGGTTCCCAGAAACGGCCGACAGCCTGACATGCAAGCAGCAGCTGCAAAAGGCTCAAAGGTAAAAGTGGGAACAAAATCACAAGGCCTGACTTCAGAATATACACATAATCCTGCACCGGTGAGATCGCACATTATTTTCTGCTGCATCGCTCCAGCTCCAGGTGGAATGTCTGATTTTAAGTAGGAAACAATTTTATCCGTATTGACCTGCCATATGAGAAATGCATGGACATTAAAAACCTTTAAGATGTTTTTAAAAATCATTTTTACAGCTCAGCTTCAGCTCAATTTATTTTTCTAATATCTATTGTTATTTTTATGTGTTTTAGTCAAATATATTTGACTGTTTTCTTAATCTTACATCCTAGTTTTACTGGAACCTGTAAAAATCTTTGGTGCAAAAGCTATTAGCAATAATAAAAAGTTCATTTATTGAACCAACTATCTAGTAAAAACAGCTAAAAGCAGAATAAAATTCTAAGTTGGAAACTTGCTGGATTGATTGGATGAAAATCAAAGGAAGGTGTGAAGAAAATGAAACCAGAGGAAATAAATGAATGAGGCATCCATGATGTCACAGCAGTTTGTGGAAAACCAACCTGCAGTATCCAGGTGTGCATTTATTCACTCAGTGAAAATAAAACTAAACAAAATGCTGGAGCCATATGAAGAACCAGGCAGCCATTTGTACATTCATGCCCTGAATGTACAAATGAACTTGTAATAGAAGAGTTTGGATATTTCCTCCCCTGGACTGACCAGCAGGTCAGATTAACCTGCTGGTCCGATCTGATCCACGGCCGTGTGGACAGGAATCTGGTATTCAGAACTGTGTGTGACACGTCTGGTGCTGAGAGCTGCAACATCTCCGACTCAGTGATGACAGAAGTCCTCAGAGACACAGAGACGGATAAAAGACGATGAAAAAGCCTCAGCGCCTTCACTTTAACTTTGAAAAGTCCGAAGGGGAAGTTAAAGCAAAAGCATCAAACATAAGCAGAGGAGCTTTTACAGATCACCATACATTAAAATTATTGCTTTATCATAATCATAGCAATAAAAGCACCATTCTTAAAAGTCTGACTGACTACATAGGCAAAGGAAAAGTGAGACCAAACCAGACTGTCTTTTCCAGCAGATTATTTTCACTAGAGAGATAAAAGCTGCTTTTATACAACAAGAGACCGAGGTACAAACAATATTTTTCTGAAAAATAAATTACTGAGATAGAAAAAGTTTTCAAGTCAGAAAAAAATCTAATGAAACGATTCAAAAAACCACTGAAAGTAAACTATAGAGGCAGAGCAGGTTTATCTATGAGAGCCAAAAGGTTTTACAGGCTATCAAAGACAAAAGAAGGGAAAAAACAAAGAGCTCAATGTGCTGAACTGTATAAAAGAAAAAAATATGAAATTAATTAAAAATGCACATCTAAATCCACTTTTCAGAGAAAGTTTAATTTTAATCCCAGTTTCCAAACAGGAGAAACGAACTGATAAGTTTTAAAGTTCGCAGTGTGTGGCCGAGTTCAGGAAGCAGATGAACTGTGTGGAAAACACCAGCATGCAGCGCTCTGTCAGCCTGAAGAGGGCGCTGTCAAACATTGTGCTGTCACACAGCGGCTGTCAAATCGTTGTTTTTCCTGATAACACCGATGCTGCTGCAGGTCTAGTAACGCCATATCAGTTTCAGAAGTTCATTTACATTTAGTTGGTTCTTCATGTTGACGTCCAGCTGAATAAAAATATTAGATTTAAACTGATTTAAAGTCCAGTTTAAATCAACATCAACATGACCAAGCGAAGAAAACAGCCTCTGTTAATCGTCTCAAGGTCGACGATTAACCAAACAAAAGTAACATCTCAAATTTTTGGCTGCAACAAATTTATAACTTGATGTAGAAATCTCAACAAGTATTCTTCTGTTTTAATAAGCTCATCTATAACCCATCATAAATTTGATTTATTTAAATGAAGCATTCATGCCTCAGCAGAAAAATAAAATCAACTTTGTTATTTGGCAACTTTGTAAAAATAAATGTATGCATTTCATAAAATTCATACATTTTTAACCAGTTTAGAAAATGAGTTGTTATAGTTACTTTGAATGAACTTGAGTCTGAACAAGGTCAAAATTATCTAAATGACTCAGTAAATTGTTTCTTTGGACTTTCAGTCTGTGTTTTTCTGAAATGAGACGGATCATAAAACATGTGAGCAGAAAAAATCCATGAAACTCAACGTTTTTTGTCCAAAGTTACTGTGAACGCATCGCGATTGACTGAGCTGTCCAAGGTCCTGAAACGCTGCAGCACAAAGAGAAGCTGCCGCGCAGCTGAATCCGTTTCTCTGCTGCTGTTTTGCTACATTAGTCAGAACAGACAACTCTGCTGGCACATCAGCGCTTTGCGATCGTCCTCACCCTCTTGTTTGTCTGCCACATCCTACTCACTATGTCAGTCAAACGGCTTTGACGAGCGCAGAAAGCTTTGCAATATTCACAAATCCCCAGGCCTTTCTAATTGCATGCTAGCGACGCTCTGAGCATTTCCTGACTGAACTGTGTTTTGCATGTCTGTCAGTCTAGCACACCAAATTTTCGAGCAAAACCATTCCCAATGTTTTGTTGAATGTCAGTGAAAAATTTGTATCGTTGCGATGACATTTCAATAATGTATTATTATCTTGTCAAGGCATGTATTACAGGGATGCTCAGGATGGAAGCTGAGTGGAGAGGAAACGGTTAGTGAAGGAAGGAAACGGCGCTTTGATAAACCCTGCAGTGTCAGAGGAAAACCACTAAACCTGAAGAGCTCAATAAGAAGCAGTAAATGTGCTCAATATGCTTCTTATTATTGACCCCTGTGAAGCTCAGGTACCTTCTATACACTCGCCCACTGGCTGTTAACATTACATAAGGGGAGGGAGGTATATAGTGAAATGTCTTGCAGCAACACTGTGCTTAAAAAGCCTTCTGTCACACATCCAGAGTACATGCGGCTCGGCGCAGTCGCACGGCTCCTCCCTGGATTATTGAAGAGCTTTACTGCAGATCCTGCATGTTGAAGGCCGACAGGAAATCACAAAAAACTTTTATTACATCCAGGACTAAAAAATCTAACCAGAGTTTTGGTTTCTTTTAGGGTTGTGGTGACAATTATAACGCCTACATTGTTTATAGATTTATCCATGATAAAAATACATATATATATGTAAAGTATTGAAATGAGCCACATGGCTCTCCTCTCAGGGCATCATTTTGTCTGACATTCTCAGATGAGGAAGAAAAATGTTTAATCACATTTAACAGCTTCTTATTGGATTGTTTTAAAAATAGGTTTTTATAAAATACTTAAAGTAATCAATCCTGAACTCAATCTACATTAAAGACATGTTTTTTTTATCTTACTAAATAGAATTAGTAAATAATATTTCCATGCCTTTTTTAGACATTAGGACGGCCTTCCAATAAAAGAACTTGAAACATAATATTTATAAAGTAGCAGCCACTGCTTCTAGATACAAATTAAATTCAGAGAAGAAGAAAACACAAATCCAGTTGTCCTTTGTATTTCTGACAAAAACGATTACAACAAAATAAATCTCAACTAGCTTATGTCTTAGCCCTGGACAGGAAACCAAGCCAAACAGATGTCTACTTCCTCTTAGATTAACTTCCTCCTTAATCGCCTCTGCTCTAAAGAATCAGCCATGCAACCACAGATCATGCGGTGAAACATAAAGTATCATGATTCATTGGTTCTGCTGGTGCTCAAGTCCAAGTTGGCACTCCATGTGTCAAATTAATCCACTTCTATTTCCAGTGCTGGTGTTTATGCCCAAGGCAAACGAGGAAATCACAAGGATTTTCTAAGAAAAGAAAGAATCTTAAAAACATGTTCAGGCACACTCATGCATTAGCAGAGCAACATAAAGATAATCGAATAATAAAACACATTTCCAGGTATGAGAATTCAATATTC
Organism: Xiphophorus maculatus; assembly: GCF_002775205.1. NCBI lineage: Eukaryota > Metazoa > Chordata > Actinopteri > Cyprinodontiformes > Poeciliidae > Xiphophorus > Xiphophorus maculatus. The sequence continues at coordinate 1,555,492 of NC_036465.1, forward strand.
AACTTGTGCAAAAATAAAAGTGTAATTTATATCTTGTTACCAATCTGTGTGATGGCTCTAATGACTGAGGAGGAGGTCAGAGAGACGCTGTGGCCATGTTGGTTTGGCGGTATGGAAACTATTCTCCACAGTGGTATGAACAGAAGCCCTCTGTAACCTCGCAGTAATCATTTTTACAGCCCTGCCTTAATTAAAATGTCACATCCACTGTAGCGATATACAGCACAGATCTCTGCAAATTAAAAGAGAATTAGGCTGGCAGATGTGGCCCTAATGGCCTAATCATCACTTTACATTTTTCCTAGTAAAGAGTTGACGCAGAGGAATAGTTTTGGAAATATCACATCCATGATTACAGCAAAAGTGATAGGAAAATGAAAACTTACACTTGAAGACACATGAAGCATTTCTTTTCAACTTTCAACCACAAACAGCAGATCAGAAAAGGTTGACAGTAAAAAGTTGATATACTTTCTACTGGGAAGTCATCAAGGCCTTCCAGTTCAAACCAGACAGTTCAATTATTAGTTCAATGGTCAAAAACTGAAGAAAGGCATCAGCAGGAAACACATTTTAAAATCAGATTTGTTTATCTGTTCCAGCTGTTCAGAGTTATTATTGCGGTTCTTAAAACATCTTTAACCATTTTGTTCATGTTAGCATGCAGCACTCTGACAGCTTAAGGGTCCATGTTCATGAGGGAATACTGCTTCCATCATGATGCGCCTTTTTACAGCGAAAAACAGAAATACAGAGGAGGGAAATGCCACAATGGTAGGAAGCAACGTTTTCAAGCAGAAAGTTGCCTGAAGCGTTGCGCTGACTCACCTTCCCCTTCTTTACATGGTGCCACGTCTTCCCATGTAAATAAAGGTCATGAACTCTGACCTTTACGTGATTTACAGTAAAAGATCAGAACACAACATCACACAGGACGACGTCCACCAGCAGTTTTTTCACTTTTTACATCTTCCTCATGCTAGAAATTAAATCTGGTACGATTAGTAATCAATATTCAATAATTATTAACCTAAAACAAGCTCCTGTATATTTATGATGTCTATGTCTTTCAGTTAGTTTATTTCAAATGTAAGAAGATATTTGCACTGGAAATAATTTTGTGTTTTTGCAGTGCTTTATGTTAGCACAGTAATTCAGCTCTGCTACTGTAATAAAAGCATATTAAACTAATTCATATCACATATTTCTACCACACAGGACCTTGTGAAATGAATCCCAGGTTTTATAAAGAATCCAGACTGAAATCTAACTGAGGATGAGAAGCAACATGAGAACTTGGGGCTCCACATCCAGTCTGATGGAAGTTGGATGGTTTTGCAAAAATTAATTGATTTTTTTCATATTTTTATATGCTTTGGTTAAAAAAACTTTTAAAAATCAGTTTTGCTTCTGCTTTAATATCATTGCCTAACCTGCATGATTCTACCAGATAAAATCACAATAAGATGCATCAAACGTTGTTGTAACGTAAAAAGCTGAAGTCTGACGGGTGTAAATACTTTTTTAAACCAGAATGAAGCTGAAGAAATGTTACAATCTTCCTAAACCCGATTCAAACAGCAAACAGAACCGGAGCTGGACGCCGGCCCAGCCACCAAACCGTTCAAAACTCATAATGAGACATGAAAGGATTATTTTCATACTTTCCCCCATAATATATAATAATCTGCAGAACATCTCATTAAAATAAATGTTATTCTGTCAATCTGTCAATCATGGAAGTGAAGATAATGAAGTGAAGCCAAATATATTTACAGCTATTTGCATATGGTGCATGTTTCTGTTGAACATTAAATATGATGCAGAATAATAAAGAAACAAATTAATATAATGTTCATACATTCAGTGCTCTGGATCCATTCTGGATTCATTTGAAATACAACTTTAAATATGTTTTTATTCTATTTCAGTGTTTATGTAATGAAATATAAAATAAAAACATGCATTCATCATAGATTTACATTTTTAAACTTTAACTTGAAGTTTCTGATCAGATGCTGAACAGACTCACTCTTTCCTTCCTCTGGTCATTTCCAAACTTCCTGTGTGAGATTTCCAGGTCGTCCTCTCATCTGTTCCACCTGCAGTGTGTTTATCTTTCCCTCCACCGCTGCAACCTTTTCCCCTCAAAGTGTAATGCTGAGAATGAATGTAGAGAGACCAAATTAAAGGACCCAATTTGAAGCGGCACCACTTCACTGATAAGCTGTACCAGTGATCTGTGAGAGCACTCAGGGTCTGCTACATTATGACAATACAGAGGAATAAAGCGGATGAAAGAGAATAGTCTGGCAGGAGCAGAAATCAGATGGGCAGAGGGAGAGGAAAAACAATCTCAAGTCTAATTGTGTTATGCCTCAAGGCAGCGAGGGAGCAGAGAGACATTTTCTTTCTACACGTTGTTCAGCACAGTCCCTTCCCCACCATGATCACATTCATTTCCAGCTTTTTTGTGTTTTTTTCTCACTTTTGATGCATTTATTGAAAAAAGGGCATGAAAAGCAAATGGTGGAAAACATGGCTGGAGTTATGGGTTATGAGCAGAACCACATAGCTGTGGCATTCAGTGTGTGTGTGTGTGTGTGTGTGCGTGTGTGTGTGTGTGTGTGTGTGTGATGCATTTAAGCATGTTGTCTGGATGAATCCGACACCTTTTGGCTCATTGTGTGTCATCTTTGTCCTTGGGGAAAAAAATAAAATTTTATAGCTTTAAAGCAACATGGAAGCTAAACAAAGTCGTATTCAGATTGAATCCTATTCAATACATTAAAAACTCAGACAGGTTTAAACCCACATTTTGTTTTAAAGTGTCGTTTCATTGGTCTGATGTAATATCATAACCACCAGTGTCATTTTTATTAGGCAATTGTCACATTTAACAGAAATAAAGGCTGGAAAACATCAGTTTGGGTGAAATGAATCTGTATCTGTGGATATCCTGGTATTAGTGTCACCTATCAGTCACCTATTAATAAAACACTTTAATATCTCAAACACAAAGTATTCCCTAATATGGATTAATACACAAACACTGCTTTGACATTATCAGTCACACCTTTCAACAAAACCTTCTGATCAAATTAATGAAGTTTTTAAATCTTCCCATCACTAATTATTATAAAGCTATATAAGAATTAACAATTGTGGTGTAATAAATGTAAAAAAAATCTAGCATTGATTTCTGGATAAGAAATATATTTCTTATATCTGCTGGGTTTCCTAAAACGTGGAACAGAAGGAGCTCTGAGCTGCAGGCCGAGTGTGTTCAAAAAAACTTTTAAGTTTGATTTTTACTTACATAAAAGGCATTTATTCCTGCTTTTAACTTTGCTTTAATATGGAATACCCAAACAACTACCTGAACTAAAGTTCTAAAGGGTTCAGAAGTAACCTTGAGTTGAAAGAATAACAACTTTCAGAAAATCAAATTTCACTCTCACATACCTCCTGGTCTTTGTAACGTCCGATGTTCCAACAATGTTACAGAATGAAGAAGTCCTTTAGAAAATCCCCAGAGTGACTCTATTCACAGGTCACTTACTGCCAGGCCTGAAAGAAATTGAGAGAAAGAGAAATCAGAGAAGACATGGAGAGTGAGCTCACAGCTTTAACTGACTCAGCCAGCAGAAGCCCAGCCATCCAGGATAAACATCCTTGAAGAAATGTCAGTCCAGGAAAGCGCATTAGCTAACCCACACCAGGGCAGCCGCGAAGAAAAAACTCCGGTTGACATATGTACAGTATCTTTCTCCTTGCCTGGTCAACTTTATCATTTCCCCGGCTAAACAGCTGCAGCTGAACGGCTCATTACTCCATCATCCAGCTGCAGAGCGACAGGACGGGATGAGTGCCGTCCCCTCAGCCAGCGGCCGGGTTTTAGACTCATGGTGCTCGAAAGCATCAGCAGCAGTTTAAGGTAAGGCACTAAAGGACTGGAGAGTTTAGCCAGCCTGCTGTAATGAAAAGAGAAAGTGTCTTTCTTCTTCAGGCTTCTGCTGGTCATGTGCCAACATCAGACCCGACCGGCGCTAATTTACCCACAGCAGCTAACACACCAGTAACCGGCTATGTGGAAAATATTCTTGCTGATTTTTCCATTTGTCAGAAGTAACACGGCGAATGCAGTGTGAAGTCAGGTAAAACCAGCTCAGCCAAGAGGAAAAGATGATTTTATTATAAAAACATTGCTGAGCTGAGGCTACAATCATGTCAAAGCTTTCACCTCATCATTTAATAAATCATATAACCTTCAGCAGCAGCAGCATCACTTCACTATCAGCTCCTCACATCCTCTTGACTCTGCCTCACTCTGCTTCACACTGCTGCTTGAGTTTCATGGATTTTCCAGATATCTAATTTGTTAGCCCTCCAGACTTTGACTGGGCCATTCTGTTGTAGATTTGCTGCAGGGTTTAGTGGCTGACCCAGATTGGACCAAGCTGTGCAACAGATGCTTCATGTTTGACTCTGAAATGCGTCAGACGAGCTAAAGAGCAGCTGATTGAGCCAGACAGAAACAATCCCAAACCACCCGCCTGCCACCACCGTGCTCACTGCAGGGTAAGATGTCCTTGTTTTGTTTCTGTTTATGACCAAAACTTTCAATCATTCGGATGAAGCTCTGACATCTTTGTTTCCCTGGGAATCTCTAACAACAAGCTGTACTTGTTCAGTCTTTCACAAACTTCACCACTAAAATGTTAGGCGCGCCATCTACAGCTTTCATGCATTTTGTCACGTTGGTCGTTGTTACGACCCGTCTAGGGGAACCAGATCATAACATGAAGGATCCATCCTCTTCAGACCTCAAGCAGCCAACACAGTTAAACATAATGTTATTTTAAAAAGATGTATTTTTGATTGAGATGTTCCAACAAGTGGAGCATACGGCTTCAGAGAGAGCTATGATGCTGAAAACAACAAACAAAAGGAAACTATCTGAATATTAACCGAAACTTACCTAATTGAAAGTAAATAAACCAAATGACAAAAACTTTCCTTCCTAATTAAGAAAAACATGAGAAAACTAAGCAAACATAAACGGCAGCTCACTCTGACAAACTCCAGGACTTTTACAAGGACAGACAAACTGTGGCTGGTTGGGATGAGCTGAGGATGGATGGCAGGAAGTCGAGTCCACAGCTTTTATATCCATCACCTCCGGGAGGCCACCAATTGGGCGTCTACGTCTTCTTCTGGGAACCAATCAGAGACAGGCAGCTGCACACTCATATTTGCATAATTAAGTTAACGACGCCAGTCATAACAGTCGGTCTTCTGGGAATCTATTCCAGAGGAGATCTGTGTTTTCTTATGTGTTCTAATAATAGTTGATCTTTTTATATAATCTTCCTAACAGTAACAGGATGTTAATCATTTCAAAATGACAATCTGAACCTTCCCAGACTGACTGACTTCATCGGCTCCAGAACCTTAAACCTCCAAATGTTTTTCCAGCTCATTTCACTTCATCAACGTTTAACTGGCAGAACCTGAATGCTGGCTTCCTTTAAGCCCGTGGAACCAGAACATTATCATTTCCTCTGATTATGTTGATCAGGAGACATAACAGAAATATTTCCAGAGTTATCAGGCTGCTGGTCATGGAGTGGCAACCAAGAAGGCTGTAAGTAAAGCATCATCAGCACAGATCTGCTGTTTGTCTAGTGGCATATTTTACAGATCCCAAAACACAGAAGGCCTCCTGGGAAAACCATCTCTAGTTCTGCACTCAGTGATTAGCAGGTAGAGAGGAGCATCATGGTTTCCTGAGAGCAACACAAAGGAAGGAAAAGTTGACTGAAATCAGCCGAGGAGCCAGCCAACAGGACACTGGCGTTAAGCAACAAGCTCCAACCATACATCAATTTTCCATAGCAGCTTAATCCTGTTCTGGTTGCAGGGGTTGTACCTGAAAGGGATTAAAGTGGTAAAGGCAGGGAACACCTTGAACCGCTCTGCTGTCCACCACAGATTAACCCAACACGCCTGTCTCTGGACGTCTGGAGGAAACTGGAGATTCTGAGAGAACTCTGTCATGCACAGTGGGATCATGTTAACTCCACACAGAAACGCTGCGGTTACTGCAGCACTGCACAAACCAGCAAAACTGTAAAACTACGCTGCAAAAAACAACAAATCACAACAGTTAATAAAACCTTTAACTCAAACAATCATCTTAATGTGTATGCTAAATACAAAAGTAGCATTGCTGTAAAAAACATTGACATTATAACCTTCATTTGCTGTTGGTTATGCCTTTTACATTTTTCTTATTTTTCTCCCAAGAATGTGTAACAGAGAAAGTCTAGACATAATCCTATTGAAGCTGAAGCCTTTTGTGTTTCCTAATAATTTCTCTCACTGAACCAAACTAGACATATTTAAAGAGGTCGCAGAAAGTCACTTCGGGGTTATTTTCACAAACACAGAAACTCCCATGGAGCTAGTTAGCAGTGCCACATCAGCAGAGGTGAGGACAGTGGCTCACCTTCTCCTCTGACTAAAAATGCTGCTATTTCCATCCCACCCAGCCAACAGGCTAATCCACTGCTGGAGGATTTGTGAGCCACAGCACAAAGTAATTGTGCTGCAGCAAAATGAGTGTGGCCTAATTGGAGCAAAGACTTAATGAGGGACCAATGAGGATTATCATGTGTGGCTTAGAAAAGGCCCAGGTAAAGGGAGACCCGGTCAAAACGATCAGGCCGGATCAATCCAAACCAAAGAGACAGAAAACAGCCGCGGCTCGGGAAACATGCAAATTTCTGTTTTAATTTACATTCAGACTGGAGATAAGTCAGTTAATATAAATATTACTGAGGATTCGGCTGCAGGTGCAGCAGCATTCTGATGCAGCCATGGGAAAAAATAATTATTTTCTCTGTGTAAACCGACACGCATCCTTTCAATATTAACTTTTATTATGTTATATTTTAGTTGCGTATGGACAACAGATAAATTGTTATGCATCTGAACAGCAATTTGCAGAAACTTTTTTAATTAAAAGAGACTAACTGCACTGTAATGAACACAATGGTGACATTTAATTTACTGTGAGATTATTAGTCTTTTTATAAATATTCTGGCCTCTTATTGTTTTTTCTTTCTTCAAGCAGAGTAAAATATTTAATAAAAAACAAACTTAATATTCTCTTAAATGCTTTAAATACTTTGTAAAGTGAGATTAGTGATCTGCAGCTCAAATAGATCAAAGTTTCTGATTTTTCAGTTTCACCATGTTTGATTTTATACTGTATGTTATAAATGTCAAACAAATTATAATATCAGAGATTCACATCCATTGGATGTCGGATGCTTGTGTATAATTCACCATCACATTACATTATTATATCTTTTTTTTTCTTAAAAAAGCACAAGTAAGCAAGATTTTTATCAAACCTGCATAAATGATCAATAATCCCATGTAGCTCTTGCTACATCCCAGTGAAGCAAGAGCTACACTGGGATGGTTTAGATGTTTACAGCATAGTCATGTGTTAAAATGGCCTAGTCAAAGTCCAGACTTAAGTGCAATTTAGATTTTGTTGTAAGACTTTAATATGGACACTTGCAGGAGTTGGTGAGGTTTTGAGGAGGAGGTTCAGCCCTCTGGGGGCTGCAGGGATCTAAAGGTCAGAGGTCAGTGGCTCCTGTGGAGGTAGAGATTTCTACTCTAGATGTGAAAAGCTGATGGAGACGTAAAAGATCTGCAGCTCTTATTTCAGGGAAAGGTGATGCTAGATGTTTTAAGTCAGAGGGGCTGAATATGGAAGCAAAACATGTTTACATATCTCCATTATCAGCAATTATGTGCTACTTTGTGTTTGTTGATCCTATAAAATCTTGTAATTGTTGCTTTAAACTGGATTATTGATCAAACAAGCAGCTCCTAATGAAAAGCCAGCAGCGTGTGAGCGGCGCTGCTTCAGAACTCAAGTGACTCTCCACCGTCTCTCCAAACTGTTTATTTCTCCAAGGAGCCTGTTTGCACTTGACAGCCACAGATCAGATATGACTGACCAAGATAAATGGTTAGGCTCTAAAGTCAGATCAATTCAATCCAGCAACTGTCTTCAGCAGGAACAAAAGGCCATGCTGTCAACAAGCCTCCACTCACTTCGCTGCTCATTCCACGTCTTTCTGTCCAAACATGGCAAACTGGGAATGTCCTCATGTTTAAAACTAATCACACATTACTTCATTTCTCTGTGCTGTAAGAAATAAAATCAATCAGGTTGTTATTTTTTAGTCGACTCAGTAGATCTCGGCTGCTTATTTATTTTGGATTAATCCCACAGATCTTATTTATTTTAACAGTTGATAATGTTTGGATGCAGGTCATGATTATTCAGCCTGAGAAGAACATTTCCTATGAAGGAAACCCAACAGAGCTGTTTGTGCCTTAAAATCCAGCAATGACACAAACTTGCCAAAGGAAGCTTTAAGATCTCTGCATTGATCCACAGATCAATTCAGTTGCATAAGCAACACGAACGGCATTAATTTCTGCTCCTGCTTTGTAGCCGGTTACCAATAGTTTTCATGTCAGAATTTAGCATAATAATTTTCTATATTTCTGTGGAGGCATGCTCATCCAACAGAAACATTCATCTGTCAGGCTGCATTCATCCAGTGAGTGATGCTGAACAAGACGAGTGCTCTAGATGTATTGTGAAGAGTCACTTTAAAAATGACTTTTATTGGGTTTTTTATTGTTTATGTATTACTGGAAGTTTAAAAGACCTAATTTAATTTAGAAGTTTTTATTAGCTGTAAGCCATAATCCTTCAACTTAATAAAAGTTTTATTTTTCTTCACTTTATTTAAATAAAAAAATAAATTATGTAGTAATTCATTGAGATTCACCTTCTGTGTTGAGTTAAATAAAAAGGTTTTTATAACATCATGGCACTATTTGAAAGAAACTTGAATGCTAGACGGTGGAAACGTCAACATACTTTGAGTTAATAAGACATTATAAACGAACTGAATGCTTATGTAAAAATACAGCTACCCTGCCATGCATAATGCCTAAAGTGGTTTTTAAACGCCTCTACAGTCTCCCGCTCCTTCCTTTTATCTGCATTTCTTCAAAGAGAATAAATAAACTGAACACAAGAAAAGCTAATTCAGCTGTCTTACTTTCTTAAACACAAAGGAAATACAATTAAAACAGACATGGAAACAGGAAAATATTGGTTCAGAAGGTCATTTAAATGTCACAAATAAATTGCAGAAACTTGCTGAGAAGAATTCCACCTCTGGAAGCTTTTCTGTTCAGAAACGGCTTGTATAAAACAGAAGCACAGTCAGGATCAGAATGAAGTGCTCTGCATTTATTCTGAAGAATCCCCAATAGGTCAAAACGCACTAAAAGATCCTCCCCCTTTACACAAAGCCTGGGTCAGGATCATCTGCTTCCCCATGCTGAGCGCAGTGGTTGCTGCAGCAGTGAGGTCCAAAACAAGTGTTTAATGCTTCATTAGCTGTAAAACATTGTGGCTGAGTGAGACTCCTGTTGTGCTTCAACCTTCAGACCTTTTGTAAGGGTCAGCGGTGAACACCGTGGAGGGAGGAGCTCATTCCTAAGAGTTTAAAACCTGACAGCAAATCAGGTTGAATTTCAACACAAAACAAGTCTCCCTCTCCTTCCACATCATCCCTATAACTTTATAGTACAAATGTCACTTAATACCAACTTCTAGCTCAGTAATTCTGCAATTATTCATTTACCAACTGTATCTTCAACAAAAAGGTTTTAGTTTAGAGTTTTAGTTTTGCTTTGGTGTCTTATTTTAACTGAAGACAAACCTTAGTCCTGCTGGACTCCTCCATGCTTCCTCTCTGTCTCTTTGTTTCTATGCATGTGTGAATTTAATGTTGATTCAGAAGTGCTAGCCTAAAGCCCTGCTGCCCTGCAACACACATGCTGCTGATGTGACTCCAGGAGCCCTGATGTGATCGTACACGCCACCAAATCCACAGCTAATTGGACACTTCTTTCACAGCAGGCCTGTGGTAAACAGCAGCAAGCAAATAACAAGCTCACGACAACCAACAAAAGGAAAGAGCTCCGATAATAAACCTACTGCAGATGCACGCTCTTCTGCGATGTATTCCTGCACAGAACAAATTCTTTTTTTAAGCTTAAGCCTGAGAGTCCTGCTCTGCTGATTAGCCTTCCTGTGCTCAACAGCTGCTTTCTCTGCCCATTTCCGTCTTTGAAATGTTAAGCAGGTCCACGACTACTGCGATCTTTATGCCAAGTGGACATTTTATGCAGAAAATGTTGAGCAGCCAGGTACTATGGGAGGATTGCACATGATCAGAAAGGATTTTGTGGCTGCAGATTGAAGAAAGCGACATGAGAAACAGAAGTGTGATTGTGCTGGATGTCTCAGTTTTCATAATCCGGTCCACAAGAGGCTGTTTGATTGCAAGCAGATGAGAGGATTTAGAACGACGCCGAGCAGAAACTGTCAATAAACGTAGCTCCAACACAAGTTAATATATAATGTATACAGTCAAATCCTCTGCAGACCCAACAGAAAGCCTCCACATTGTTCCCACATTCCAACATTAGTTTCACCTGAAGTCGCTTCTAGTCGGATTATTAGAGGCCCAAAGCAAAGTCTGGCTTAAGAATGACAGATTTTCCTATTTAACATTCATCATGCTGCTAATTGCATGATCCATATATGACTCAGACTGTTAGTCCACGGTGCATCAACCCTGTAAAACTAAACGTATTATTTTTTATACCAGCAACACCTCCACCTTCTCCTCTTCAATAACGTTTAGACTGTAAAAGCTGCTGCATTTGATTAATATGTTACTAAATATTTCATAATCTACCAATATGACCACATTTTTTAATTTGTCCAAATAATTAAGAAAATAATGTTTCATTTTGCTAAAAGCATCCAACTAATATTTTAATAAAAAGTTTTTTAACAAACAAATTTTTTTGCTTCAGGCTTTTTAGGTTTAAACAACCCGTTTCTGGAGGCTCAACTTTATGCAAAAGGAAAAAAATCTCATTTGTTCTGATAAAATCTGCTGATAAAATCTGGAAGCTGAGCACTGACTGTTCGTATCTGTGGCTCTATGAGGCCCCACATGTTGCAGGAGGAGCCGGTCCAATCCCTCGACGCCTTCGGCTCTGATAAACTGGAAGTGTCACAAGCTGAGGTCGCTGCTCTCCTCTGCTGGTCCGACTGACGGGTTCTGAATGCAAACCAACCGGTTCACGTCCCTGACCCCCGAGGGTTCCTCCATCTGCTTCATCTGCACCGCCTCACCTTTGACCCAACACTGTCATCTCTCACAGCACCGCTGGGGAGGAGTGTGTTCCTCTTTATATCATGACAGATTGATATCATCATCAACATCATGTCCAAATGTCGACTTTTAAAGTCAGAGACAAAGTGCAACAACCAAACGACGGGTTAATTCTGCTCTGACAGGTTTAGAAATCAACGATCAATGGTTTGGAGATGAAAACCCAGCAACACAAATTTCTTTCTTTCTTAATGTTTATTTTATGGTTGTGTCTTTAAAGAGAAATCTCCATGATTTAAGTACATGGTGGTTAATCGAGGGCGTGCTGAGAGAGAGAGAGAGAGAGAGACAGAGAGAGAGAGAGAGAGAGAGAGAGAGAGAGAGAGAGAGAGAGAGAGAGAGAGAGAGAGAGGAGGCCTGTGACCCTGCAGGGACCTGCAGGAACCTGAACCTCGTTCCAGGTTCAGGTTACAAATCTGATCCAAACCCAACATCTCTACTTTACTCACTACTAGCTAACTGATATCCATTCACTGCATTTTCTACTTTCAAACACTGAAAAACGATTTTTACTGCAGCTGTCGCTAAGTTTAGATGGAGGGCAGCCATATTGGATTTGAATTTCAGATTCAATGAATTCGTTTACATTCCCACTTAGAATTGGAGCTCTATGGACACCACTCTGTTCATTTTATTAAAAAAAACAACAACTTCTGAATAAAAGTGAGACAAATCAACCACCTTAACCCATCTTGCAGCACTACTGGATAATATTTTCTTCCTTTATTTTGTTTCCTTTTTAAGTTTGCATAAGTGGATAAATGCAAAGATTTTACTGAAGAGCTTTAGTTTGAAATATTACTGAACATGATGAACTCATAATGAGCTCATATCTTCTTACCTCGTTCATGGAACATTGTGCATTTGAAATTCCAGTATCACAAACACCGTGTAAAATATCTGTGGTTTTAAAATGATTACATTAGAAATGTGCTTATAGAAAAAAATCCTGCATCCATGGACAAATTCTTGTTACTTTGGTATTTCTCTGAAAGTTCCCATGAACATCATGAGCCTAGTCAATCATAACATCTGCAATGTCTTTGCTAAAGTACAGATTAATATGACACACACCACACACACCACAAACACCAACAGGTCCAGAATGGATATTAAACCGTCAGTAGGTCCAGCTACCGGCTGAGTGACCGCTGTGAAAACAACTCGCTTCTTTTCTTCCTCTCTCTTTTCTACCTGCTCCGTTTTCCATCAGCTCAGAGCCAGCCTTGTGAAAATGTAATTTCATGGGTGAAGATGAAGTAGATGATTGGTTTCTGGACAATCAGAATTACGCTGCCTAATCAGTCTGGAAGTGACACCCAGATTCACCTCTTTCCTCTGAGAACCGTTCTCTTTCCTCATTTTCCACAGTTATGAGTCATTTTGTGTTAATATTCTGACCTGGATGCCAACATTAATGGGGGCTTCCTGTCATAATCTGTGGATCCACAAAGACGCACTCCAACACCGAACACAACATGTCGATGATGGGATGGACCTAAATTAGGTACGTTTTTAAATATCTGAAAAGTGTGGCATGCCTTTTGCTTATAGTAGTTCCCAATAACATCTGCATTGCATTTACAGCTATAATCTTTTGGGTTATAATTCTACCATCTTTGTACAACTAGATACTCTAGCTCTAGATTTAGGTCTGGACTTTGACTAGACCATTCTAATGAATGAATCTGCTTTAATCTCAATTTTAACAGTTTCCCTGGTCCTGCCAAGGAAAAGCAACTTCTAACGTCAACATGTGAAAATCTCAGCACTTCCTGTTTGGTTCAATATCAATACAATGCAGGGCGAATCTTGTTGACTGTTTTGATGTACGAATTAAGAAATGGATGGAGAAAAGTGCTGAGGAGACTGTTTTTCTTTTTTTCGTATGTTTTTTTACAGAATCTGATCCAGCTGAAGCTAAAACTGCCACTTGAGGAATTTTGAACAGATTCACAGACTATTTTTTTCAATTTAAATATAAAATGTTTATATTTTTGTACATTTTAAGCTTAACTATTTCTGAGTGTTGAGTCTGTATACTCCAGTTAATGATTAATGACTTAATAAATTAGCTGACAATTATATGATATACAGTATATAAATCTCTGTCTCTCTCTCTCTCTATATATATATATATATATTTGTATATATATATACAAATATACTGTATATATATATATATATACAGTATATTTATTTATTTTTTTCTGTTATCTTAGGAGTTAAGATGTGACATTTAGGTGAAATGACTCTAAAGTAGTATTACGTGTAAATATGACCACAGATCAAATTAATTTAAGAGATTAAAGCAAAATTGAACAGTTTGATTCTTTTATATAAAAGTAGCTTTTTGGTGAACATAAGTGGTATTTGGTATGTGATGCGATGCGACATTACAACCTTTCCTGCCTCAAGCCTCTGCATGAGGAGCACAGAAACAATCCCAGCTCAAACATTCATCTCAAAGATAAAGATCAATGTGGCGTTAGCAGAAATGTCAGACATTATCAGCATCCGGGACAATTAATTTCTCAATGTCTTCCATTGACAGGTACTTCCTGGTTTCAGTTCCCGCTCACCGTACTTCTTGCCATCAATCAGCTGCAGCAGTGACTCACAGAGGCGCCCGGCAGGTTAACAAGATGCAAAATAAATCCATTAGTTCATGTCTATTGTCTAGCATGATTTTTTATATATTTCTCAGTTGTCACTTTCCTTGGGTAAAATCACTGCATAGATTATGGTTAGGAACATGGACTGTGACCAAACTGCCTGTTTTTTTTAATACTTTACAAACTTTTTTCTGCTAACAAATTTAAAAAGATTTTTAAAAATCCCAAAAACCAGGAAATATTTACTTTCCTATTCACGCTCACTGCAGATCACTTAACTTCACGGCTCTTGTCTGGTGGAACTAGTTTGGAAAATGCATCTATTATAGTTAAATATTTGTTTTCAAATGTGTGTTTGTGTTTTCTTTTTTTTTCTTTTATTTAATATTTTTTTTATTTTTGGGTTCCTGGCATCAACATTTTAGCCATGCTGCACACCAGCTGCATGGTGAGGCATCCTGGTGATCTGTTTCCAGATATTTGACAGTTTAACTACAATAACCGAAGGCGTTAAAAGCAACATTTTCTCCTTCTCTTTTCCCGGCGTAGACTTCAGGTTTTGCAGCAGCAGACACGTTAACCTGAGCAGAATAAGGCAGAAAATCAGCTCTGCTGCTCTGATTGTTCGTTTGTTCTGTTACTGATAAAACTCCAACCTCACACATCCACTAAACTCATTCTTCCCTTTCTGTTTCGGATTTCTTTAAGACGTTTATATCTTTTCATAGCTCTGCAGAACTGCAGGTCCCCATGACAACAGATTGAAACGTTTCAATCAATACCAGATTGACTTTTTGTTGCAACAAACGTAAGGCTACAACTTAAATCAATGAGCAGCTTTCACTAACTTAATGGAAGAATGTTTTAGTTTTTGTATTTCACACTCTTTACATATGAATTCTTTAGTCAAGGAGAAACACTTTTGTACAAGATTTACTCTCAACCTCCAAGAAGTGAAGTCCTGATGCTTTCTGTTTCTGTGATGAGTTTGTTTTCTATCATTAATATCTGACAGTTTAAAAATGTTGACTGTGTATGTTTTGTATGTTTGCTTCACTTTTTGGTTCTGACATCCTACAAGCCTAAAGATTACACTCGCAGGATTTTACACAGTCTAGCAAAATGTTTTGAATCTGTTTTATGAACTCTGTAGGTTTTTAATGTATTCTCAACTTTTGACATTTTCTCAACATAAATAAAAAGCTTCAACACATTTTAAAGTGATGCATGCTTTTCTAAATCTGTCATGAAAAAAATCTGAAACATTTGGTGCATCATTTGATCTGATACGGCTAAATTAAATCTAGTGAAATCTGTTGTCTTCAGATGTTGCATCATTAATAAATAAAACCATAAGAAGTTTTCATTTCAGCAGTAAATATGTAAATACGTTATTGAAAAAGAAAGATCAAACTGAATTTTATGTCTACATGTAAATACAACATGGGAGGGAAAACTAACTTCATATCCATTCTCTGGATCAAACACGGTGGTGGTTGAATCATGCTGTGGGGATGCAGGGTCAGGAAGGCTGAGTTGATGGGTGGAGCTAAAGAACATGCCGTCCTGGAAGAAAACCTGAGGCGGTGGTGAACGGCAACCTTCCAGCAGGACGACGCTGAACGTACAGCCAGAGATACAACTGATGGCTTCCATCAAAGCAGAGTCAACTGCAGGCCTAGTCAAAGTCCAGTCAAAGATCCAACTGAAAATCTACAGCGAGACAGGAAAAGTGATGTTCACAGATGCTCACCATCCATTCGGACAAAGCTTGAGCTGTTTAGTGAAAAATAATCTGGAAAACTATCCAGTGTCTAAACCTGTGAAGCTGTCAAAAGACATGTGGTTCAGTAAAGTACTGGCTCTGGGAGGCCCAACTGAAATGCACACCACACTTTTCAGATTTTCACTTGTACATAAATATCGATCATTTATCATTTTTGCTGGGATGGGTTGGCGATCTGTCCAGGGTTCAGGGCCCAGAGTGAAAAATCATTTTATTTTTCACTCCTCTGCGTTGATCACATTAAATCCCACTAAAGTACACCAAAGTCTGAGTTCATCATGTGACAAAAAGAAAAACAACTCAACCTGCTAGTATACATAAGGACGACCTACATTCAACAAACACCTCTGCATCCTAAAATACTAAACAGCTACTGTAGTACAAATCATCAATTTAAACTGTAATTCCACCGTTTTACTCAAAAAAGCAAAACAGCCAGAGTATCCCTCCTGGTTCAGAGAAATGCCAGAGCATTTAAAGATCAGGGACAGTATAATAATATATATATTTTATATATATTCAGGAATTTGGTGAATTTAGACAGAAGTACACTCCAACAGAACTCAGCCTGTAAATGAAAGCCTGATGTTTCACATGGAGCATTTAAAGCCACGCTGCCTGGGAAACACATATTGTATCTCTTCACATTGACTCTTTCTATAAATGAACTTCAGGCTTCATTGAGAAGGATGCCATCCACTCTGTAAAGTCACAGAGAGTGGAGGTGCACTGCAATCCATCACTCCTTTCCCAGTGTTTTTCACGGTGAGGTTTTCCCACTCAGGATCTGTTTGGCTGTTCGCCATGGCGACCGCAGACCTTCACACACCTCAATGGCATGGCTGATGTGCAGAAAATGATGGAAACTGCAACTTTGTTCCTTTATCTGGCTGCTCAGTGTAATGACTGTGAAGGTATTAGTGATGATGGAGACTAGACCTGGCTCTGACCAAAGAGCCACAAGCCGTGTGTAATGGGGTGAGGAGCTTGCTTTAGGACAAAAGTAAATTATAGCTCTCAGAATCGATAATGATAAGTAAGCCAATGAGGCTTTTCTTCATTGGCTTTTTGGGAAAGTTATGGATTTTTCCTTTTTAAGAAGTTTGATTTTAGCTGCTGACATTATTGATTCTTTCGGCTTTAATGGTTCTTCAGTCATACAGCAAAACACAGAAGAACAAATAAACGAAACACCACAACAAAAACTCTGCAGTTTAATGGTGAGTTCAGGGTAATCCAACATGGCCGACTGGTAAGAAACAATGGCGATAGTTTGTAGACTATATTTAACTAAATTTATCTTTGAAAAGTTTCCACTGGCCACTAGAGAGGCATTCAGATGGACAAACTCTGAGTTTAATTTATAAAAATACACTTCTGCACCGTTTATTGAGCCACCTCCTTTTCAGGAAGCTCCACCTTCAACCCCCTGGAGGGGAAATGTGTCCACAAAAAGCTCATTAACTACAGCCCTGCTCACCCAACAGCTCCCAGACTGTAAATCACAAACGTCTCGTTATGTTCTGGCCTGTCATTTACACGGTAACAAGGTCTTAGTTGCACAAGAATGCAACAGACTTGACGGCAAGCTCCGGAGAGAAACTTTTTAGAAATGCAGTGTGAATCACGTCCATGTAAACACAAACCAACAACAACTGGAAATGATTTCCATGCATGTTCAGGTCCAGTTTTACTCTTGCAAAGCACAACAACAACGGCGGACCTCTGTGTTCTGTTTGTTCTGCTGCATCTCATGTTAAGGCCAAATCTGCTCCAATGTTGAACATTTATCATGTCAGCAAACACACACAGCGCGTGCGCCATTATTTACACCTCAGTACAAGCAAAATATTAGGACAAGCGGCTTCTGGATCAAAGTTCACAAGGTGCCACCTACAGGCCTGGCATGTGCACTGCAGAGTATCCAGTGCTGTTGTGTAAAATCTATTTTTGTGGATATGCAACGCTCTCTCATCCCTTTAGAAAACAGCTCAATGCAGGACAAAGAAGCCTTTTAGATGTTAGCATGTGTTTTCTTCAAATGACCCATATGCTGGTGGATGAATTGTTACTCCTAGCTTATTTGTCTGTGGTGCTCCTCAGTAACGTTTTACTCAGTTGTGCAGTGTGTGTGTAAAAACACAATAGTAGGTAACTATAGTGACCTTGCAGTGAGATGCATATGGTTGTAGCTAAATAAGCATGACTACTGGTGAATGTGTAGCTTTAATCCAATCTCTCTTTCCCAGTCAATGAAACTACATGATGTCCCTGTAATCACCAAGACTGTTGGCGGCTGGAACCGTCACTGAACAATCAAACCCAGGGAACAATGGCTGTCGATTTCATCTTAACACACAGACTGGATCTCAGAAATCCAAGGTCGCAACCAACAGGAGCTGATAACAGTCTTCGCATCAAAAGGCTTTTTGAACTTTTTCCAAAACAAAGTTAAAGACAGCAAAATGAAGCCTTTTATTCTTCCATTCTCTGACAGAAACAGGAGGTGGAAATGTGGGGAGCTTTCTTGGTAAGTGAGAAAAACAAAGGCACAAGAGGCTGTTAATGCTGACCCACTCACCAAATGAGGCTCCAAATGCATCTTTGTCATTAGGCGCCGCATGGGTGACATACTCATTAAATTGCATTTTACAGGCTTGTCCCACGTCTTTTCCAGTAGCGAGGAGGTAAACATCAACAAACTCAGGAGGTGTCACAAGGTGAAGCTCATTAGCTCGACCACAAATGACTGCAAAGACGAATGTTAGATCAGAGAGCTAACGTTTTATCAGACAGAATTCATTACCCTGAAATCATTAAGACGTTGCTGGATGTGCAGTTCTGGTCAGAAGTTTACATACATCCCAGGCGTGAATTTCATATTAATGTTTGGATTTTAATGATGCAAGTAACCTTTTCTCAAAGTGAGAAAGCACAAAATAAAAACAATTCAGTAACTTTGTGAAAGCAAGAATTGTTTGCAGAGGTTCTGACTGTATGTGGATTTTCTGTAAGGCTCAAATTTATACATACACTTACAGTAGTATTTTGTTAAATAGCCTATAGGAAGTTGAAAATACATTATTTTGTAGCTCTCCAAAGCCTTCTGGAATAATTATGGGTAAATATTCAACTAATGGTCTTATTATTAATTTAAATTGGTTGGTTTGAATGCACAGACTGTATAGTCCATAACATTTCAATGCAGTTGAAATGAGTTAATGACAGCGCCTGTTAACCTGGTTGATCCATTCTAACATTGTGCCAACCTTCAGGATAATACATAATCGATGGATTAATGAAAACATATTACTTCCAAATTCTGGAGGAAGAGTATAAATATTACAGTCTGTATTTGTAATTTTTACCTTTTTTGAATCATAGAACATCCACAGTAACTTCTGACTTGTGCTTATAAAATATTATTTTATGTTGTTTTATCCATCCAGCAGGACTAAAATCTCACCAAATTAATCATCAATAGTCAAAAACGTGACATTCAAACATGAATGGAGTAGCTGTGAAAAACCAACCAATTGAAGCAACAAAATGTGAATATGAATAATGAGGATATATTTTAAAATGCTCACTGTAATGAATTTCCAGGGGTTTTAATTCTCTTTCCGTAAAAAAAAGTAACATGTTGGATATCTCTGCTGTTCGTCAGACGCAGTCTTCTGATCCAGCAGTGCCAGTGGTCAGCTGCCCCTTAACCACAAAAAGCTTCACCGACTAATTACTGCAGTCCAGCTGCCTACACTCTACAAGCACTCAGGCAGCTTTTCCTCCAGTCTCTTCTGTAATTACCATCAGTCCTTATGCAGCTGGGTAAGTCTAACACTTCATCTGGAACTCTTGTCCCTTGCATATTTATTGTTAGATCAAAAACATATCTGAGTTAAGTTAATGCTAAGGAATCAACCACAAAAAATTCAAATTAAGGAAAAAAAGTTTATTGGATTTCATTTTGAAAATCTTATTGTTGACTGCATATTCCAGACTAGAGATGTAATGTAATTACAGGTCATGTTCTCTTTCCACCAGCTGCCACCAGATAACTGGCAGTTAAACTTTCAAAAACTATAAAAAATATGAAGCTGATCTCAAATTTTTTTAATTTTTCTGCTGAACTTTTTAAATGTCATGCATTGATTTACATTGTGAGTTGATTTGTTTTAGATTAAAATATTTGTTTGGATGTCCGAGTGCCTCGTTGTACTTTATTGTGTTCATTCTTGTGTATAAAAAAAGACATTTTATTATTTGAGGCATGAAAAGTAATTCAGTTGTTTGATGGAATGCATGCTGTACACCCTTTCATACAGAAGATAACTGAGTAATATTTTTTGTTCACTTGTAAGACGGTTTAGTTGACTTCAGTTTACACATTACATCTATAAAGTTTTCTTTCATCACAGCAGGTCCAATAAAACATGTATTCCATCTTCATTTTCAGTGATAATCAAAAGAAACATAAGTCAAAAATACTGGTTTTTGTTTTCATGAAAAGAAACAGTGATGAGAAGAAGTCCGCTTTGGCTGCTGAAAGCTGCCCTGCTTTCATCCAATCGTTTCTTGCTGCAGACGCTCTTTGCTCCAATCCATCCCGGCTTGCCATCCAATTCATATCCCTGCATGGCCATATTGCAGAACTATTGTATTGATTTTTTTTCTTTTGTTTCCACTTTTTTAACTTTGCTCATAGAAGCCAATTTATCCTGCTCCATTTCTTCTCTTTTTAAGAAAAATAAACTTTTTACTTTTGTAGAACATTGTAATCTGAACATCATTCCTTTATTTCTCATAAGCTGCTTTAGCAAATCTTTTTTAGCTTTGAAAAATAAACCTAACCTCTATTGTGACATATGCATATTGTAGCATATCTACTTCTAATATTCCTATTATTAGATAACACTTGCATGAATGCTGCCTTGTTACAAATTCATAGATGTGGTCTCTAAAAGATTATCTATGGTCTGCTGTTAAGCTGCAGCAGCCAGCTGCGCCCCAGCCACCTAAAAGCAATCTATACAGCATTCACTCCCTCCAGACACTTGGGAAGCTCACTTAAAGACATCAATACTCCAGGAAATGAGACACAGAGCAATGGCTTCAAAGACTTAGAAGTCAGACGGCTGACTGGGATATCCTTACATCTTGTTTAAGGTGTCGCTGCTCAATGCAGGAAAGTTCACTGAGAAAACTGTTGATTCTCTTGTTAAGATATCAACTTGCACAGACTTCCCATCTTATAAAAACTGTATCTGATAAGAAAAGCCTGAGCTAAGACTGAAATTGTTCATACCAGTGGCAGATTTAGATTTCAATCATTTTATTTTGTCTAAAATAGTTTATCTTCATATTTAACATCTCAAATAACTACCACCAAAAAGATGTTCAGTAGTTTAGTATTATTCTTAAAGTGACACTATATTTCCACCAAAAGCATAAACACAAACAGAATATTAATGACAAGCCTATGTTCTGCATAAATATGTTTCTGTGCGCATTTAAAACAGAACATCAGACTAAAAGCTGCTGAGTAAAAATCTTATCTGTATCAGCAGATGTGGTCGGCTTCTGAAATATTCTTAGTGCTATAAGTTTAAAAATCTCCAATAAACAAAAATGTTGCATAAAAGTTATTTTTTTAATGTAGGAACATTTCAGTTCTATAATTCAGTGAATGGGTAACAGAAAAAAACAGTTTCCTAAACCAAGCTCGCCCTAGTCTGATCCATTTACTCTCAAAAAGTTGCAATAAAAAGAAAAAGAAATAAAACACGACAACAAATCAAGCACAAAGCAGCTCAGCCGAAACGAGCCTGAGAGTGATGACTTTAAGTCCAGTACAGTCAACTTGTGCATTAATCTGCAACACCATGGGAATTCAAGAGGAAAGTAGTTATACCAAAGGCCCATATCTGAAAAATGAGCTCATAAGGTAACAATTTATACAGTGATTTATCCAATAAAGTCAGGAGAAAGGCTGTCTGAAAGCAAAAGCTTGTCGACTGAACAGACGGACATTCTTCCCTGGAATTAAATGAACTCAGTGCCAACCCCAGTCTCCCTGTAATTCCCCACAATGGGCAGAGGTGGCTTGTGGGTAGTAAAAAAACTCCTAAAATTCTGTCAGCTTTCAGGTACAAATTATAATTTATGCTCCAGTTCTGACTAGCATTGTTACTGTGATGTTTCTTTTATGTGACCACACTAGAAATGCCTTCTTAACGTCAGTGAACTGTGCAGCGACCATACACTATAAAACATTGCAGTTGTGATCAGAAGCAGCTGCAGGTCTCACATTTACACACAAACAGTTTCTCTCACTTGTTAGGGTTTGCATGTGTTACTGTAATGTAGTGGTCTAATTATTCTGAGGATTATCTGTAATACTATAATTCTTCACATCTGCAATTAGTTTCTTCACCACATATTTGGTCATAAAAGTCACCTCAAACTAACTACACATTTGGTTGATGGAAAGAGTCAACAGATGATTATACAATCTGTGTTTTAGTTGCTTCAGACAATAAGTTGCAGCCTGAGTTAAATATCTTTGATAAGAACAATGACAGAGAGAGCAATAACTGATCTAATCCATTAAAACAACCTGAATACTTACAAAGGACAGGTAATATTAAACTATTAGAATATTAATGCAGCACTTGGAGTGACATTGATGGTCTGCCTGCTCACTCCCTGCTTGACTTTTTACTTGAGGTATGAACACATGAACACAACAGCCTAATCTTCCTTTTTTGATGCCCAGATCCAAACATTCAGTGATTTATCCCATCATCTTGGTTTGTTTCTGCAAACAGGAGACAATTCTCTTCCATAAAAGTTGCACATTGTAAGCGATGATCAGTTTTAACGTGGATGAAAGCTGCAATACGTTGGCCAGCCTTTGCAAAGAAACATGAGTTTAATTTGAGTCTAACCAATTGTAAGTCACAAATCCTTTTAATTGTCTTCAGTTTTCAAACAATACTGGATTTACCATCAACAAACTGTCAGCCTTGTTCACAACAAAGAGCTTCAATTAACTCAAATTTCTGTTATGTTCCAGCACCTCTTCATAACTCTGTTCACAGCTGCAGATATTTAGGAGCACATAAAGAGGATTAACTCCTGTTGCAAATATTCAGATAAGTTTGCTGCCGCTCCTCTGGAAGGTTACCCTGTCAGTCACACAGCAGCTTCTTAGCAGTCGCTGTCATACCTCCTTACTGCGCCTGCAACTAAGAAAGACAAATGTTGCGGGAATACAAATCAGCTGACTCAAGAATGACAGAGGAGGGATTTGACAATAGCTCAACAAGTCAGTGATAAAAATATGAAATATTACTAATGACAAATAGCCTGCAATCCATCAGCTTCCTCTTTTAGCAAGTGATGCAATGTGAAAGCATTGGGAAGTAAATGTTCAGCTACAGTCTAATGAATGGATGTCTCTTTTTCAGATGGATGACACAAAAACAACAGAAATGTGTCTCAATGCCAAATTTCAGAGCAGTCAAACTGCAGCATCTCTAAATCTGCTGCTCCTCCCATGAATGACTGGATGTGTGATCAACACCTCCCAGTTCTGTCTTCATGCGACTCCTCATCACTTCCACTCACCACTTCCTATTTATTCATGTCTAGAGAAGCAAACTAAGATCAGATCTACTTTACTGAGGGGAATTCCTTGATCTGCGCAGTGATTCTGTTATGGCAATGAAGGTGAACACAGAGGATCACTGGCTTCAACGTTTTACATGAAGAAGTTCAGCTGCTGAAATATCAATAAGACTGTAGCTTCCTCAGCCTTATGATGCTGGTTGTTCTCTAGAGCAGTGGTTCTCAAACTTTTTTCAGTGATGTACCCCCTTAAAAATATATTTTTAGTCAAGTACCCCCTGACACGAGCAAAACATTTTTGGAATTAAAAAGAGGTACAGTGCTGTAAAATCACTGTCTGATTTATTAAAGCCAAACAACTTATATCAGTGAACCTGACAAATACATCCATATTGCAAACATTGCATGGTTAAACAAAAAAGAAAAACAGAAGACGGTGACCAACAGGAAGGTATAAAACCAGTCAAACCTTTTTATTTTAAAGGATATTGAAACTAAATACTGAATATAAAATTCAGTGCATGAACACACATTTATATTTTATCGAACTTTTTACAAAATAATTTTTTCCAAGACTTATTATGAGGAGCCTACTGATTTTTTAAAGATATTTTGAAAAGCTTCACGTACCCCCTGCAGTACCTCCACGTACCCCCAGGGGTACGCGTACCCCCATTTGAGAACCACTGCTCTAGAGAACCACTGAATTTATACTGGGATTAAAATAGTCACACATTGACTGACTGTGTGACTCCTAAATGCAGCTGGTTGCACTGGATTTTATTCAGGGGTGTCAGAGTAGAATGCCTGATTACAAATCCACACTTCTTAGGAGTTTTATTGGTGAAAGATTATTTAAAAACTGTGTATGTCTTTTCTTAAGCTGGATAATTAGAGTTTAGGAGATATTTTGTTGCAAAACTTAAAGGGGTATAAATTTTAAAAGATACAGTGCAACATGTTTTTTAATTCCCTCATGAAGTTGATCATAATTGGAATATTTCTGAAGCTAAACCTTTAGACATCCTCGTTTGCTGGGTTCCTTTCTGACGTCTTCATCCTCACAATGCTTCACATGTTCATTCCTCCAGTGTCTTTATCTGCTTCACAGCTAGGTGGCAATATAAAGTCTGAAGCCTGGTTTTGTGTTGATCTACATAATTCCTGATGGATCCTTTCATGCTCTGCCACCTCCTCACCTCTTAGGATGATGCTGCTGCCTGCGATTTCTCTGGAGGAGCCTCTGATGTGGCAGCCTTTGCTCTCCAGCTACTGCTGGGCCCCTGGCAGGACTGAGGTTGGGAAGTGATGATGTGTTTATAGAGGGAACGACATTCTAACACACATTGCAGCTCACATGGAAGGGTTTCAAACAGGTGGCATCAAACGGATTTGGATGGCGGCTTTGAGAGCTATCAAAACATCTCATCGGCGGCGCCTTTTTCTTCTCCGTCTCATACGGCGGCTAAAGCGTACAAACCAGAGCAAAAAATAACAGTCGCTTTGATCTTCTAATGAAACTCTGATGATGCTTGTAAAGTTTTGTATTGTCTCACCATAGTGTGTCCTATAAGCTCCTTCAATAACATGTTGTGTTCATGAGGATTACAACACCAGGCAGCCTGTTGGTGTCTTGCTCCGACGTCTTTGCATGTGCCAAGAGCTTATTAAACTAACTTCAAAGAGACGTGTCAGATCTTGGTCTTGGTCACTGAGTGAAATACAGACCCTGATCAGAAGCTAAAAGAAACTAAAGGTTTCAGAGGTCGACGCCCGCCCTGTGGCGGGCATGACGTCATGCATTTAAAAGACTTCTGTATAAAAACAAGACGCCATGAGAAGTGTGCACTTCATTTCTGTTGGACAGTAGAGACTTCAAACTTTGTAAAAGTAGTGTTTTTATATTGATTTTGTTTTATATTTACTTCCAAATAAAACCAGGAATATGATCGATCATTTTAGCCATAGCGTAGTGCGCATTTTACGCATGTTGAGTGCAATCAGTAGTTGTTTTATGACCAAAAAGTGAACGAATGCAACATGAAAGCCATTTTTCCGAGTTCCTCCAAGTGCACCACATTTCCGAAGCAACCAATCAGAAAGCATTTTCGGGCATTTTGACTTGAGATCGGAACAGCAGCGCGGGGAGAGAGTTTTGTGGCGGAAGAGAACGGTGCGCTGTTGAGATTTCGGATTTTACTAGTAGTGTTTTGTATTAGATTTTTTGGAAGTAGTGTTTTGTATTAGATTTTTAGATCATACGTGTGTTAGTTAGTGTGCATTAGTGTTTGTAGACGGTTTTTAGTGTTTAGTGTGTGTCAAAATGAGTCGCTACATGACTGCGCAGCAAGCCCTGAAGTACATGTACGAATGTGAAGAGGACGAAGGCGCGCTGCCAGAAGGTTCGGACTCGGAGTTTGAGCTTGACGATGAGTTTTTTTTTCTTGTTTCATTTCTTTGTTTGGCATGGGATATGTACAGTAAATTATTATAATCGGAGTAGATGCACACTGAAACACATTATATGCTAATTTCCATCTCCAGCTTGGTGATCCCTCCATTCTATTCAGGGAGGAGGAGGAGGAGGAGGAACATTTATTGGCGTACAATAAATACATGGGTGGGGTTGACCTGTCTGATCAACTCATCCAGTATTATTCTGCACAACGGAAAACTTATCGTTGGTACAAGACTGTGCTTATGCATTTGGTTGACATTGCCACAGCAAATGCCTACATCCTACACCAAGAGTTGTGCAAAGCCAAAGGAGTGAAGCCCATGACACACAAAGACTTCAATGTGGAGATGGCCAGTCAGCTTTGTAGTGTGGACATGGCAGGTGTTCCAAGGAGAAAGGCAGCTGAACACATTCCTGTGCCCATTAGTGCTCAGCAAAATGCCAGAAACGGCAGACTGCAGTGCAGACACTGCCTCCGGGTGAACAAAGTCAGGAAGGACATGCAATGGAAATGTGAGGGCTGTGATGTGCCATTGTGCCTTCTGATTGACAGAAACTGCTTTGCACAATGGCACAAGTAATTTGTTTTGTCTTGTGGCACCCATTTTGCAAATATTGTAAATAGTTGTAAAAAAAACGCCTGGGAAATTACCCACAATATGGTGAAAATATGACTAGTAATTTGTTTTTTACTAAGTTTGTACAAAAGTTCTTAAAATTTACCCAAAAACTTTTCATGTTAGGCTGTAAAAATGGTTTGTTCAACATTTTTGTGAATATTATAGTAAAAATATCAATATTTTTTCTACTCGGATTTTGTTTCTGTGTGTGTTTTTTGCTCCAATGTGATAATAAATTTTGTCAAAATGAAACAAACACTGTAAAATCACAAAGTTTAGGATGTTCTGAAAAGAATGATACCAAACAAGGTAAGGTAAATAGTTTTTATGGTGAAAATATAAGGGTAAATTCAAAATTAGACCAAAACGGCCATTTAGACCCAAGACTCCAAAGGGTTAAGGAGGTAAAACAAGCAGGAAGCAGCTTTTTTCACTCCGAATAATAGAGAGACAATCAGCTTTTACCTACATTTATAGAGGAATCTTCTTTCGTTGTGGCTTCTCAAGTACTTCACCACCTCCACTATTAAAATTTTATTCTGTCCTCTCTGTGTAATGCACTGCATAACCAACACATTCTCCTTCTATGCATCCCTAAGTGGTTTTACTGACTCAGGCCAAACAAACAGGGAAAGGACACAAAAAGCCATTCTAAACGCTTCACCACACACTTTCACATTTCTTTTAATCTCTGCATGCGTTGCTTCCTGGAGGTGTGGACTCTGTTGAAGTTTGAAATGATTGGGTCTGATTGTACCTGATCGTTAACGTTTGGCCATCATGTATGTAATGCACCAGACCGATGAAGCTGGTTTACAGCCGTGTGCGCTGTAAACAACCTCATGGTGAATACGGCCACCACATCTTCGCCAGCAATAAAATACCTTAAGCATTTATTTTCCACCGACTTTAATCACAAGATATTTGGAAATGTTGCCAAAATGAACTGAATTGTTTCATTTACTTCCTCCGTTGCCAGAAAAATATAAAACATAATTTGGTCAGGCTTCCTTCTCTTTCAGAGGTTCTCATATATGAAACCATCAGCAATAAAAAATCTTAACAGATTGTAGAATTTTTCATTCTAATGCCTGAAACAAAAACAAATATGTGAACACTGATGCATTGTGGAGAATGTGTCTAATGTGCATTTTCATGTATTTTTTATTAATACAGTATTTCAGCAAGCGTGTGTGGGTGTGTGTGCGATAGCAAGCCTTCATTTCTAATTTTGCAGTTTCTTTTTTAAAAGTTCCAGCCATGAACTGGATTTGCAAATTAGCTAGTGGCTAGAAAACCTTCATAAAAACAGAAGTTGCTTGTTTTTATCGTGACATTGTTTACTGTGCTGCTCTTGATTAAATAAAAATAAACTGAACTGAATCTATATCATCATTTACAACACATCCTGTTCACTGATTGAGATAAATAGGTGAATGGGAGAAATCCCAGAAGGAGCACTGAAGGGAGATGAGAATCAAGCAGAATTGAACAGAAAATAAATGACCAGACTTGGATGACCGACCTTCTCACTCCACGTCTTAATGAGGAAACCTAAACCTGCGATCTCGTTGTTTTGGTCACAATCCAAAGCTAATGACCAGAGATGAGGGCAGGGGCGGAGATCTACCAGTAAATCTAGAGCTTCATCTTTCAGCTCAGCTCATCTTCATCACAACAGATGGTACGGCGCTTCCATCACTGCAGACGCCACAACAACCAGCCCATCGCTCTCCAGCTCCACTTTGCCAGGACAAAGTTCTGCCTAAAGACCCTGATGAAGAAAGCACCATGACCCCCAGAGTGGGGTCATGGTGGTCTGATCCTCAGCTAACCAGGCTGGCTGTCAGGATGTGGAGTGCCCAAAATGCTGATAATATTTTGTTTTAATCTCCAAAAAAGAAATTAAAAGTAACAGGAAAATTGAAAAGTAGCATTTACAGGACAAGAAAAAACAAACAACAAAAAGCATTTTATTTCTTTGCAGAGCCAACAAAGGATTATGAAATCATACAGAAAATGTTTTATTGTGTAAATGATAAATGTTATTTCTGTCCACTGAAAGGGAATGAAACAATTTGGCTGAATTTGAACAAAAGCAATAAACGTTCCTTTCTGTTCCATAACTCCCAGCAGCCGCCTTGAGAAAAAACATGGATCCAAACTATTTATCACAGAGCCAGGGCAAGATGTCTACTAATCAGTTTTTGTCACTTTCTACCTGTCATACTGTGTTTGAACATGTCTGTGTTTTCTATCCCCTCTGTGTTTACAATAACCACATCAAAACATGGAAAGATCATTAGTTACAGAATTTTATTTTTTTTTAAAGTCTAAGTTTTCCGAGTCACGGATTTGTTGATAGATAAATAAATTCATTACCTTGTTTTGACTCAATGACACCCCTTTGTGTTGCCCAGACAGGGACAAATTGTTGCCTGCATCCTCATTCTGTGCGTTTTACACGGCATTTATTGTCCCTCAGTGGAATCATAAAGATGTCTGACGAACCAGTCAGTGAAGGTCAGAGTTTCTGCCATCACAGAACCAGTAAGTCCAGCAAAGTAAAAGCATGAAAGGGTTTTACTGGATCCCACTAAACCTCAGAGAACATCTGCAATGGCAATTAAAGCAACATGCATTTACTGTTCCATTAACAGTAAAATGCAGTTATACTGTTACAGGGAAATGTAAACAGTTAACATGAGATTCTGCAGCGTTTGGTTGCTTTCAGTTCCACAGCAGGATGTCTGCTCCTCCAACCAGGCGCTGCGATCTGGGACTCCTGAGCGGCTCCAGTGGTGAGCAGCGAGTGGACAACCTCAGCAGTTTAAAGTTGTGGTTCAGGACTTGGCATCTATAATGTTTCTATTTTATTTGTCAGATTGCTTATAGATAAATACAGAGATGACTAATATTTAAAAATTGTGTCACTAGGGAATTGAAAGTCGAGCAGAACATTCTCTAAATCATCACAGAACATTACATTGTTCTGAAAAAGCATTAATGCCTCTTGATTTTCTTCCACATTTTGTCACATTATAGCCACAAACTTGAATGTTTTATTGAGAAGTTTGTAACTAACTGTTAGCAGGAGCAGCAAATATGTAGGGATTGTGTTCCTGCCGACTAAACAGTGTGCATCTAAATCAGGACTGCAGACCTGAGACTGGAGTTCACCTTTCAGCAGGACAGGTGAACATCCAGCCAGAGATACAATGAACAGCTTACATCAAAGTGTATTCATCTGTTTGGATGGCCTAGTTAAAGTTCAGACTAAAATCCAGCTGAAAATCTGTTGTTAGAATTGAGATTTGCTTATTATTTACCGTCTCCATCCACTCCAAAACTCCAAATCCAAAGTCAGTCTCTAAAGTTAAACTCTAACTCACGCTACAGCCATGTGGAACAAACACTTTTTGAACAATACATCATATTTTTTCCACTTTGCAGTTGTAAGCTAATTTTGTGTCTGTCTGTCTGTCTGTCTGTCTGTCTGTCAATAAAAGGCCAATAATGTTCCAAATGTTGAAGAGATGGGAAAACTTTTGCACAGAGTTCTCTGTTTTCAAAGCCTCAGAATAGTTTAGTACAGAGTAGAAAAAGTCTCGCTCATGTAAAGTCGACTGGAGGCTTTAAAATAGAACAGCAACATATCGGAGCCTCATCAGGCCCTTTATGGGCCGAGTTGACGAAAACGTTCAGAATCAGGGATATTTATTCAATCTTCCTCTCTCATCATCATCATCACATTAAAAAGTAGTAGTCACAGAGAACAGCACGTTCTGGTGGCCTAGTTTAAAAAGCCACCCACGTATTCAGCTGCTATCAGTGCACCTGCAGGTGTGCTGGAGTGTATATTTATACCTCTACAGCGAACCGAACACTGGAAAGGTACAAGATTCTTTTCCCATTGTGTCACAGCTTCCTTAGAGGCCAAATTACTTCTGCTTCCAAAACACGTAAAGATAAGCAGGACGGGGATTTGAAAAGAGGAAAGTTTGATGTTGGAAGTTTATTTTCTCTACAGCACCTTTTTTTCCCTTACATGTAGCATCTAGCACACTTTGCCTTTACTGCAGCCGAGGTATCACCAATATTCATGACTAACATCTGCTACAGTCATGCATGAAATCCAGCTTTATTTCCAACAAGGCTCATTTTTTATTTTAATTCTGTTAATAAAAATGATTAACTTACATCTCACGTATGAAGGTGAAGAACATTTCTGCTTCTTTCCAGGAGAAAGAGTCGACAGCTCCACGTGCAGAGTTACTCTGAAAGACAAGGAGCATAAAAATCATTAAGTACATAAGATAAGCATGATAAAACATTACAGGAATATTACTGTCCTTTTTGTAGATCTCTACATCACAACCAAAAAATGTTAAATTTTGTTTTACAGCTGCAATCCAAAAATAATCCCAACACGCTCACTTCAATACTCCCTCTAAACATTGATTTCTAAAGCTAATGATCCAGTAAAATTATTATAGAAAACTATTTTGAGGTAGATTTAACTGCAAGTTCACATAAAAGTTTGGCTCTTTACCCAGTTTCAGGACTCTGAGCATCTTTTAGCGTTATTTACTTGCAGACGAGCCTCCTGCTCCTGTGAGTCTGAACGTTTGGCCATTCTTGACACACAGAAGCCGCCGTCTCAGTGATGTTTGCTGGGGTTTGTGCTGCAACAGCCTTCCTTAAATCCCATCAAACATTTAAACGTGGCGACTATAAAAGCCTCTCGGGGGTCCAGTCGGGATCTTTTTCTCAATCAAGCCTTGGCTGACTTTGGAATGGGACCGAGATCACAGTCCGCTAATCCACAGGTTTAACCCGTCAACAGAAGGCATCACATCCCTTTTAAACAGACCTGGAATTACAGAGAATCAACGACTCCAAAAACACCAAGTCTGGTGGAAAAAAGGCTCCACATCAGTAATGACCTATTTCCATGTTTCACCAGATTTCTGGTCAACCAGTCCTGATACTTCCAATTTGCTTTCACCGGTCCATAAGGCTGCCTCTGAAGTGTTTTCCAGATTTCTCCTGGCATGGTCCAGGTGGTTTTTGGTGTCAGTTGTGAATGAAGTTCATCCATCAGGTCCTTGTTTCTTCAGTGTGGGTCTTCTAATTACCACTGGATCGTTGTACCAGCCTTCATCAGTCTCCTGCAGAAGTTTCACATAACCAGGATTCTCAGAGCCCTTGGTGACATTTGGTTCTTTTTTTTACTGCCAGGCAGGTTTGCTGTTGATCCATATATTCAGGTTTCCTTCTAACCTTTCCAACTGTGTCTTTTTTTGTTTACTTTTTGTAAATCTTTTAACACCTGAAAGGTTTGTTGATGCCTCTGTGGACCTGGATGAGGTGGAGGTCGTTCCTGCATCACAGCTGAGCTAAATGAAGTCTCGTTATCGTCTTTCTGACAGACTAATTATGTTCCAGCTTTAAGCCACTCAGCTTTAGAAACAGTGTTTAATAATAATGTTGAATAACAACGATATGGCGATTTGAATGAAATATGGGATTACACAGAACTTTATGATTCTTCTGTTGCCTTTTTGCATCACTTAAATTTTAAAAGAAGTCACTGAAAGCATGATAGAAAACCAACTGATTATTTCCTAAAGTCTTTGTGGGGTTAAATATTTAAGACCACAATAATAGATCCTGACAATATAAAATCTTACAGCAGACCAACACACATTATAGTGATTAAGAGTCATAGTCATTAATAATTCATTTATTTTACTTTTTTTCCCTTTTCACTCATTTACTGTTTTCTTGCACCGTGGTGTATTATAAATAAATACTTTATTTTAAACTGTAAAAAAAAGTTAAGATACAAAATGGAAACTTTTCCAACTTATTTTATGCTTTTACAAATGTTCTTTCAGGGAATAATATAAAAATGAAGTTAGTTTGATAGTTTCACAGAAAAAAACATTAAACATTAATTTTTTCTAGAAGTGCTCTAAAATATTTAGATCTACCAGGAATGGAGGAAAACTGTTAATTGTAATGATGATAATATAATTTGTGGCTCAGACCTGTTTTCAGCTTCATAATGTAGGAAAAATGGCACCTTGTAAACGTCTCAGTATAAACTGGACTTACACTGTTCACCACTTTTCTGCTTGTCTAAATGCTATTAGAACCCTTTTAATAGAGGCTTATTTCCAACTTTAACAAATGCATCATATTTTCTCTCATTCAGGCCTTTACTATCTTTAGGTTTATTTAAGGCCTGTTGGATGTACTGCAGCATTTTGGGACTTCTGGGTCAGCTCCCTTCGCCAGTTTGCACTTGTTCGGCGTGTCAGACGTTCAGTTTCTCCTCAGTATCTGTTACTGATAATGGGACTTTAAAATGGCGTCTTTTTATAGCTCTAAAGCAAAGCTTGTCTGCATTGGAAGCAGAGTGCCGCACTAATAAAACTAACCCGGTTGGTAGTCAGGCGGTTAGCTCTGGCATAGCGAAGCAGCTCGACTCGTCCTATTAACAGCCTCCCTACAGATCGCATAAGGACAGGGCCAGCCGGGAGGAACTGAGCGCAAGAAGAGCTAGTGTTAGCACCAACCACTCACAGCTTCCAGGTGGTTTTTACATTTCAGCAACACACACACTTAGAAACAGAGCTCAGTAATTGGCAGCCCCACAGTCAGAAATGTGGCATTAGAGACACCAGCCACATATAGTTAACTGTATTTCAGGAGCATGAGTGGGAAGCACTGAATCTTATATAAAACTGCTGACTAGTGATGAATGTCTTCATTTTCCTACAGTGGCAAACTGCAGTTAAAGATCACTAAAATAATATGGCATTGTTGCATAAACTGAGTTTAATTGGAAAGAGTGTGAGACTCCACTGTTTTTTCTGATCCCCTGATAAAGATAATTATTGCAAAAACTTTTTAGAACTGATCTGGTTTGGGATTAGAGGAGATGGCTTCTAACTTACTTCTTAATTAGAGAATATTTGTCAGCAAAAATATCAGTATAAATAATATCAGTCATCTGAGGACAAATACAAAAGGTAAATGCGCCAGTAGAGACCAGAAAAAGCTTCAGGTCATTAATAACTTAAAGTGGTGGAGCTCGGCTCATGCTTATTAGCGCTTAAAAAATTATTCTCAACATGTGGCTGCAACTACCAATCCAAGCACTCAGAAAAGTTCCCAAGCCATGCTCCATGTAGCTGGAGGAATGAGCTGCAGAAGCTGCTGCTGTGGCCCAGGGTCGACTGAAGCAGGTTGAGTGTGTTACTGGATGCAGGTTGAAGGCAGTGTGTACCTGACAGGCTGTCAATGAAAATCCTGGGATTGTTTTTTCTAAAGAAGAAGGAAGAGGAGGAAAAAAAGACGGAGGAAGTGCAAGCTGCAGCTCACTGGGGATATATTCATCAAGATTCCAGCTAATCCACATGACTGTGTTCTGATGTGTAAATTATAATATGACAGCACAACTTCATCAATATGTAAAAATGATAATATTGTAGCACTTCAGAGGTCACCGTGGATCATCTGACAGCAATCTGTGCACAAATGCAAAGATAAGTTGGATTTAATGTTGATGATAGCCTGATTGCTCCCACAGGTGTTGTCATGTGGGTCTTCATTCAAGCTGTAGCATCATGAGAGATGGCGCACGCAGCAGCGCATTCCTCCTCCTGCTGCTGATAAGCTCATAATGGGAGCCAAGAAACCTTCAGTGTACAGACTGAGGTCTTCCAGAGCTACGGTGAAAACATTCTGCTAATAAACAGAAGATGCAGAGCAGCGTCTGACAGGCAGCACAGGTCAGGCAGCGTCTTAATCCTGGGTTAAGGGCCTTAATACTGCTTCAGTAAATGACCTGCCTGGTGACCAATCTACAGATTTTAATGAAATGAACCTTGGAGCAGAGGGATAACCACAGTATGTCAACCAAAGCCATGAGACCTTTAATCCTGATCTTTAACTCAATCCCACATTTCCTTGATGCTTTCAGTCCTTTTAGTTGACTTCCTGTCAGCATTTCTCAACATAATGAAAGTTCAAAGTTCTCACTGAGTAATCTTGAACATTTTCAGTTGATTTCTGGATTACCAAGCATTTAAGGTGCTTTAATTTGTGAATAATTTGTGCAAATTATGCTTTTACCAGAAACATACCAGACAGCATAAAACCACCAAATGGTCATTCACTAACTTTTATGTTTTTACTACAGTAGCTATAGTTTATTCCAAACAGTATAGAACTAGAAAAGTCAAATAGCCTCCTGGTTCACACCAAATTACTGACCGTTTTCTTCCTGATCTAAAAATCCAAGCCCAGTTTTGTCTGTTTTAATCACATCGTTTCAAAGCATCCAGGTGAAAAGGATTTTGGCAGCACTTTCTGGATCCATTAGCTCATTCAGCCTCTTTTTCACCAAAGGGGTGGATTGCCTGTCCTGGGAGGGGATTTGTGTGGAGTAAGAGTGAGAGGACACGGAGAGACAGAAGGAGAAGGGAGGACCAAAGTACCATAGGGATGAAATTTTGAGTTTGCCAAGGTCAGCATAACACTCTCTATGAAATGAAAGTCTGCCAAACACACACAGACCAGCAGGCAAACACACACATACATGCAGCATCTTGCTGCCCATATTAGCTCTGCCCTGAACACAACCTGCTGAGAATTGCTAAATTACCACTGAGCTCACACTTGGCTATATAGGTCTGTACACCCCCACACACAAACACACAGACTGCTTGCTTTCTCCGTTGTGTCAATAAATTAGTCTCTGCTCATTTTGAGTTCCCCACCTTTGACCTTTGTCTTTTCTGCACTAAGGTGAGGGCCAGCTGTCCTGAGTCCTGACAGCTGGCGTTTGTCTACTGTTTGCCAAGGTGCTCCTCATGACTTCTGACCTTGTTGGTAAACTAAATCCTCCATTTACTCATAACTTCATGATTGTTTGCCGTCATCTTCTGAAAACGGTTTACTGGGATTGAAGGTAATGTGAGGCATCAGGAACTGTGGTTGTGCTCTGAGCTTCCAGTGATTTTGGAGCAGCTCACTCCGTCTGCAGGTTATTTTCCTTGAACCATAAAATGGCTCAAATTGGAGTTACAAAAATAAATTTGCCAAATGGATCAATTTTGAAAGAAAAAAAGAATCACGTTTTTTGATAAAACATTTTTGAGCTTGGATGATGTGGTTTTTTTTGGCTGTATAGAAATTGTTGTATTTTGCAAAACTGCAATGGAAACACTTTTCACATCATATAAGTCATGTGATCAACTGGGGGATGAGAACAGTTTGTGATTCTAGTCTAGTCATCAAATGAAGGAAGTTCATGTTATCCTCTTGCATGTGGTTTTTTGCTCCTTGTAAATTTGGGATGATAATGCGCCGGTGTACCAACAGCTTTGGTTATTCCCTCACAGCTGCAGACAACAGCAGCACTTGGTTTGCTACAGACCAGACCCTGGTGTGTGTATCCATCTCCTGCTACATTCTAGCAGCATTTGGGAAGACTCCAGGCCTCCAGGCATTCAGAACGCCAGGCCTCCAGGACTCCAGGCCTCCAGGACTCCAGGCCTCCAGGACTCCAGGACTTCAGGACTCCAGGCCTCCAGGCTCTGCTGCTCATTCTAAGGGGTTACATCATTCTGATTCATCTCTGTAGTTCCTGCTGTTGGTTCAGGCTGCAGGAGGACAAACTGACCACTTTCCCTTAGTCTGGAACTCTGTTCTTTTACTACTCTCCTATTTTGATTGCTTGCTGTTATTTTAACTGTTAATTTTATAGTTTTTTCTCTCTGTAGAAACTACACCTGGTGTGGCGTTCTGGTTGGGTGTAACAATGCTGCCAAGAACTAAACGTTCTCCTGCTATTAATGCTTTACCAACCACTAACATAGAAACTAGACCTATATTGGTTCATTTTTATGGATCTTCTCTTTCTGCTACTGAGCGAGTCTCTGGTTCTGCTGGAGGTTTCTTCCTGTTAAAGGAGATTTTTTCCTCTCCACTGTCGCTACATGCAGGCTGTATATGAGGGATTGCTGTACAGTCTACTGTTGCTATGTCCTCCATGGTCAACAAATGTCCAAAGCAGTCACTTTAGATGATTTTTCACATTTCAACAGCATAATTAGCTTGGACTGATTCAAGGTTCTGCATTCTTATATGTCAGAAATATTAATAATCAGGGTTTGTTGGTGTACATTGAGTTTCCCAGCTTATCACTTGAATCATAGTCAAGGCTCTGGGAGTCGTACAGTACTTAGGAAAGAGCCACTCTGATCTGACTGATACTTTCTCAGTGTGGTTGTTTTAAACCATTTCAACAATATGAATATCTGACTTACCACAATTAATTTAATATCTATCATTGTTGTTAACACAGAGAACAAGTGGCCTAACAGTGCTATAAAAGGTTGTTTAATGTTTTATCATAGCCCTTTTAGCACATTAAATAATCATGCTTTAGTTCTCTTTCAAAATTTAGGAAAGAAAAAACCAAAACAATGTTCTTGGATGCATGTTAAAGCAGTTATCAGTCTTAAAACATTCATGCTTATTCATTATAAAAGAGTCAGTTGTGACAGGGAGAACAAGAGAAGTATTCCTGCATAACAAGGATATTTAAGTCCCTTATAAACAGAGAGCATTTTCCGATCCTTCCAGGGCAAGTCTTAACCACCAGAGTGCTTTTTGCAATTTTTTCTTTTTTTTTAGATTCCTCTCCCTCCATTTCAAACATTCCTTTTTCCACCTAATTCCATTTGAAGCAATATTAAAGTTGTGATGGAAATATATTTTCATACTTCTGCATTTCCTGTCTTGTGTTTGCATTTATCATCATAATTTCTTAGGAGTTTTCTGAAGGCAATTGGGGCTAAATAATTGATGGGGCCTGAAAGCTGTTTGGTCCCTGCAACTCCTGTAGGAAAAAGAAAAGAAACTCCAAAAGCTTTGAAACAAGTGAAAGTCAGCAAGCTTTGCCTAAAATTACAGCTGTGTTCCGTCATGCCAAGCATTCGGAGCTGAAACAATGGAATACAGTTTTCATTACAATGTCAAGGCCTCGCAGGCAGAAACATCAAAGAACCAATTTGACTCGGCTTTAGGTTTACCAAGAGAGAGATGCAGATAAGAGCAGTTTCAAAGAGAACATGAGCATGGAACAAGGGGCTGAATTAATCACATAATACAATGTGCACCTCAAAGTAAAATATACTTTATATAACTCATACAGATTTGTCATCCTCTGTTCAAATGCTTTGTCTTTAGGGAAGTCTGTGCAGGGTTACAAAAGAGCAACTAAACAAGTCTGCTAAAAGAAAGTTTAGTGAAATAAATATTTTTTATATTAAAATTTCAGATAACAGATTGAAAAAGAGTAGGCTAAAAAAATGAAATGTGTTTTTATTGTATTTAATATTTTAATTTTTCCTTGTGTTAATTTGGCAGAAACAAAACTGGTGCAGTCCGTCCATTTTACTGTAATATTGATGTTCTCTGTGTGCAACAAACTGACGAAATTAGTCTAAAATATGGATATTTGCCTTTTCAATCAGTTTTTATTGTCTATGAATCAGCTGCATGACAGAAGAAGATTGTTCAACCTTTATATGAGCCAAGTTATTAGAAAATGCATCCTTTGCATTATGAACAGAAAGACGACTGCACGGCCATCAGAGCAGAAAGTCTAATCAGAATTGTCTTGTGCTGTGGCAGTCGAACGCGAAATAAACGATTCTGTTCCCCTTTCCTCTTTGACAAGGTAATACATTTTCTTGGATGTTATTTATGGCCCCCCAGGAAATTATTGTGTCAGCAGCGAGAATATTTGTAAAGTTATCCAAATTTAAAACATAATATCAGTATTAATCATCTCAGAAGAATTCTTCCTTCCCTCTCATTGGAGTTCAGTTGCATAAAGAACAAAATAAATGAAACTTAGCAACAGAGAACCTTGTTGAAAGAGCAACACAAACATTCATATATTCACATCTACCTTTACTACATGCTCTATGCATATATCACATGTTCAGCAAGTTCAATCAGTATTTTTACTTGTACAGTTGGTCAGATGTACTGGTAACTCCATCTGCATGAAGCACCAACATTCTGTCCTGTTGACATCAGAAATTCACCATTTAGGACTTCTATTGGAAAAGGCCTCTGTTTCTATTAGAGGCTCCTGATTCGGTTGATTTTTTAACAGAATAATCAAGGCTCAAAATAATTAGGGTAAGTTTTGTCTTAATTCAGCAACTAAATGTAACAAAAACTTACAACAAGCAGCAAAGAAATGCACTGGATGTTTATAGGCTTATGAAAAAGTTTTTAATTTAACAGAAAAT
Organism: Xiphophorus maculatus; assembly: GCF_002775205.1. Taxonomy (NCBI): domain Eukaryota; kingdom Metazoa; phylum Chordata; class Actinopteri; order Cyprinodontiformes; family Poeciliidae; genus Xiphophorus; species Xiphophorus maculatus. Next base: position 1,594,308 of record NC_036465.1, read on the forward strand.
GAAGGAATAACAAGATGATGTATCACAGCTTATATCCATAACTTTTATCTGATTTTTATGAAACTGAAATGTGTTGCTGTGATGTGTTTACAGTCACAGCAAAATAGGAGTTCTCACTTCTGACACATTTAATTAATCTATTGAGAAAAAATAGATTAGTTTCGAAAAGCAGCCAATCTATCTCTACCTTACTACTTTAACCATTTTAAACAGGTTTTAAATGTGTACAAGTTACTCTGAGAAAAGGTATGTGTATATGTACATTGCGCTGACAATATTTCATTAACACTAGGAGTACTAGGAGAAATGCTGTTTTTCTCACAGTGAAAGATTTTTTTTCTGTTCAATCTAATTTTAGCTTTAAAAACACAAAAAGAAATGCATTTATAATTTTTAATTCACATTTAGACAAGGGTTTGATATGAAATAATCAGGTTTCAACATTTTAGACGTATCCTGTGTTCAGTGCAGCTGAAGGGAATGTGAATTGTATAATAACTGCACGATCACGTTTATTCAGCTGGAAGCTCTTGTTGAACTTACAGGTTAAACCCATCTGGGTCCCTGAACATGTTTTATCTGATTGCTGTGTTTTATTTTTGAATAACTGTCTGTGTTTATCCAATCTGAATAAAATGTGCCCAGACAAAGTGAGTCTTTATTACGCTCCTAAACCTCTGTTCCTTCAGCAAAGCAATACCTTTTGCACACATTGAAATTTAATTTCACATTCATCCACTAAAATCTACATTTTAAAGAAATGTACATCTACAAATTTATATGCAGTTGGATTGGAAAAATACTAACCAGTTAAATCATCTGGAAATTAAATGCCAAAAGAGAAAACACAGATAAACTCCTTGGATTTACAGTATAATGTTTCAAAAACTTCTTCCACTGCCAAGTCCCTCATCAATCAATAAAACACTCTGCGTGTCATCACTCTGTTCCTACAGGATGAAAAGACAATGTGAAGCAGGGAGAGGATAAATTAAGACAGACAATGCCAGATCTTTGTGCCACTGACTGGGTTTCTGTAGCACCGCAGTGGAACAGAGAATGTTAAAAAATAGGACGATTTTTCTTCTGTATGTGCCATCTCCAATATGAGAATCCTTAATTACACACAACACACAAAGGAAACATTTGGTACTGTTCTGCTGTTTTCTCGGTAGAAAATGAAGCATCTTGTGGGCTGCAGGAGCAGAGCGAATCTCAAAGCAGCAACTGTAACAAGCAAACCCACAGAAAACCATCGGCTGGAAGAGAAACCGTTTCAGCAGGACCATGTGAATTTAACCGTGTAAAATACCTACTCAAAACAATTATGTTCAGTACGTTATTATCAGCTTTTATGGACTAAGAATACAAACAATAAAAATTAAATCCATCATCTCTAAACACCGGCACAACCCGTTAGGGTAGAGGGGGGCAGATTCCTGTCTCCAGTGATTATTGGGAGTGAGGCAGAAAACACCCTGGACAGGAAACCCTGGACAGGAAACCAGTCCATCACAGGTCAGCACAGACAGTCACAGGAAAAACACCAAAAGACTAAATAACAGTCATTCAGCATGAGACTCTGGCCTTATCTGGTTCAGTTCATTCAAAGGAAGAGAAGTGGAAGCTAAATGATCGACTGCAGATTACAGGAATGCTTTCAAACTTAAACAGCTCAGTCTTAATAATGCTATAGAAGTTGGTTTATATAAATGTCTCACTCAAAACTTAAAAATGTTCTCTTATTTCCACTAACTCGATAATTTACAGTCATATTGAACAAAATGTATAGGTAGTAAAAATCACAATCTAAAAATGAAAAATTCATGTTGAATCCAACAAACGGTACAAGAATGGAGCCTGGAGGAACCTCCATATGGGATTTATTAATTTTATGACTTCCAAATGACAGACGGAGTCCCGACCAGCCAAGAACTGGACCAACCCACAGAACCAAATCTCACTCACATTTCCAGTCGGTCTGTCAGTGTGTTAAATTCAGCTATTTCAACCCAGAACTGACATCCAAAAATATAAAGATAAAAGTTTTTCTAGTAATATTAAAAAGAATGATCATTTAAAATCAGATACAGACTCAGTGTGATGTAACTACAAACCTGATGGAAAGATCCACAATTCTGAATCTCTACATAAACTTCTATTCCAATTGTCTTGGTCAAAAATAACTTAAATACTGTAAATGACATCACACCTGGACCAATAAATGTTACATTTTTCGCTAAAGTTAACTATTTAACTAAATATACGAGACTGTTATACAATAACAAAATGTCTTCAGTCAGAGGCTTTTTCAGAGTCGTTATAACACAGACTGCTACAGGAGATCCTTTCTGCACAGTAATAAGCATCTACAGATACTCTTTGAAGAAACTTGGATAATAATAGTACAATAATGTCTAATTTCCCTTTGGATATTATAACGGATGTTAAATTGTGTCATTGACTTTCTGCCCAGTGATGTTAGCATGTTTCACCTTCCAGCTTTCTTCTCATCACTCTGACACCTGTGTGCACAACCTTATAAAACCTTGCAAAAGGCATTTAAATGTCACTCCAGACTCCCTCTGTCTACCAATTACTGTGCAGCACTTATTTGAAAATGACAAACCGGAGCCATAAATCTGATTTTCTGCAGCAAGAAGAACAAGGTTTAAAGATTTATTTTAATATCACCCATTTATGAATGTCAATCTTCTGAATTATTATTTTTTATCACATCATACTTGCTATCTATTTTCAAGATAGAAAGTATCTTGAAAATTACTTGCTCTTATAGGTTAATTGCGTGTTGAGTCAAATAAATTCATAACATTAGGATTGTACCTTTTTAAAAAAGTAAAATGCTGCTGTTGATCTGGTGACTTTTTAAAATATCACTGGGACTGCAAACTAACGCACAGTTTGTTCACTGACCCAAACAAAGCTCACACCGTCCAAGTGTTGTCTGCGCTGAAGCAGCAGTTCTCTGCATGCGTGCTCTTAGCGTTTCCTGGTACGTATAGCAGAATAAATAAAACATGTCATGAGAAAGCTCTGGAAACTAAATGTGCATCTCTTTTGCTCCCATGAAAATTATTTGTCTTTCCTCCGACACTGGCTCAGAGTCATTGGGGTTTTCACAGAACGTAAATAAATAAAAACAACAAAGTCTCTATTGGCTGAGTTGGATGTTTGGTTCATTCTGTGGAAAACTGAAAGCAACAGACAGCTAACATGGCTGACCAGGGCAGAAAAGACCTGGAGCAGTATTCAGAGCTGAAATATTAATGAAGATAAAACTAAAAACACTTAACACTAAATGCAAACTTCCAAAGACAAACTGCAGCCACCAAAACTGAGGAACAGATTTATTACCTGCTCTGTGTTTATGACATTTTTACACCACTGGAAACCTACAGATGTAAATCTATATTCCTCTCATCTGACAGCTGAATTCTAGTCTGTTTTAGAATCAGCTTTACCCACATACTCATTTATAATTTAAATGTCAACAGAATATAAAATATGCTAAATATTACCACACTTCTGTAGCCTGCAGAAATGCACAGTGCAGTTTAGTTAAATACACATTGCCCTGGTGGGAAAGCATTCTGTTTCTATTGAAGTCGATGGAATATAGTCAAAGCTCGAACATTTAATAGGGCAAATTAATGAGAATATAATACTGAATATACTGTAATAGAGTCTACTTATCACATTGAAACAGTATTTTATAACTAATGTGTTCTAAAGTTATACATTTTCGATCTTTTACTTCTTTATGTGTGCAACTTATAAGATTACTGAGTCAATTCCTGCAGAGCAAGCACAAAAATAGGAAATCCTGATGCATGTGTTTTAGTTTTGGGTCCTTGGAGCGTCTTGGCTTTTTTTCTTCTTTACCTTTTATACACAGAGGCTTATCTCTCAACTGCAGTGCTTTGGTTTTTTGTGCTCTCATTGTTGTGCAACTATTCAAACCCAATCTGCCTCTGTTCCCAACAACAAATCAGTGTTTGGCTCTTTTTGTCTGCAGGCCTAACCAACTGTCGCTTTCTTATTCAGGCTCTCAACCTCCTTGCCATATTGTCCTCAGTTTCTCATTGTGTTTGTCACCGTCTGCCTCTTGTTATTTATGGAGACCCAAACTGTGGTTGGGCCGAGCGGGCCTGGATCGACGCTACGCCACAGCAGAACCTCCCAGGAGCTTCTGGCCTCCTGCCTCACCACAGCGTCCTGTACGGAAATCCAACGTGTTCAACATTTTCATGTGAGGATCAAAGGATATATTTGAGGTTTAAATAATATTTTAAATTAATGTTTTTGGGGAATTATCTGTAGCTTATTGTGGTCCTCTGACCTCCTGTCTCCATCTGAAACATTTTAGGGAACGAAAGAGCAAACTGACCTCTGGATGAGTACAGGGCTTCCTAAATAATACGAAATAACGTATTTAAAATAATTCAAACATTGGAACAGTACACAGATTCAATCCATACAAAGTAGTTTATTTCAACCATTCATTCATAGTTTACATTATTCTGGCTCACAGCAAAGGAAATAATAAATAAAATAAATTCACTTTCTTAAATAAAACATATCAGAACAATAACATTATTTTAACACAGAAATTAGGCCTCCAGCTGAAACCTTTAGCTGTGTTTTCTGCTTCAACCCCAGTCATTTGATTCAGGTGTTGGACCAGGGACACGTCTAAAAGCTGCAGGACACCGGGCCTCCAGAAGAACCCGGGGTGAAATGTTTATATTCAGGCTCTTATTTTAGCTTCCTCCCCTCATGTTCCCTTTCTTTTTCCAAAATAACTTTATTTCAAATGAGGAAAATTCAGGATGAAACATGGAAAGCAGAGGCTGCTCCAAAAGCATGACTGTTAGGTTGATTGGTCTCTAAATTCTCATTTCATACGAGTGTGTGTGTGGCGTGTGTGTGTATGGTGGTTTGTCCTGTCAGTCGGTGTGCTGTCCTGTGATGGACTGGTGACCTGTCCAGGTGACCCCGCCTCTGACCTGATGGCTGCTGGAGACAGGAACCAGCAGAAGTGTTGGATAACGGATGGATATGAATTAAGATGATTAAATAATTAATAACGATAAAGAAAAAACCTACGTCAAATCAAAACAAGCCATGTGGAAAAATGTTTCTGTTGAATCACATTGTTTCTTTTCCCCTAATTTTCACTGTGCATGTAAAACTATTTTGGTTTTAAAGTTTTTTTTTCAAGATTTGAACGTGATCCAAACTGTTCATTTACACAAACAAAACACCACTAATGCATCTGCAGCCAAAACGTTAACAGAAAGCAACTAAATCCACCAAAAAACTGAGAAAAAAAAAGAAAGTTAAACGCAGTCAGCATGTTTTAGTCACAAAAGGAATCTCAGCTGGAACAACAAGAGCGCTGCTGATGAGCCGGCGAGATGGGCGGAGCTGAAGGTAGGGCCTGTTCTCCACGTGTGGTGAAAATCACAGGAACCCTCTTAAACTCCACGCTTTTCTGATGTTAAAACTAATTAACATGAAAATCAACTCAGGGGTTTCATTTAGAAGATTAGAACATGGTGCAGCGTTCAGCAGCAGAAAAGGTCTGGGCTTAATGACTGAAGAGCTTTGGAAATAACAGTCCTTGTGTTTTCAGCGTCTCAAAGATAAACCAACGTGGGATAAAAGGCTTGTGAATGAAAATCAAAGGCAACCACAATAAAGTCTGGGACAAATCTGCTTACATTCAACATAAATCTCTTTTCCTGCAGGTTTAAAACGTCTACAGGATGACTTCTGCTCCCTGTATCAGCTAATAGAGCAGCTCTAGCAACGCATGAACCAATTTAGAAACCACATGGCATGTCTTTTCCATTTTCACCCATGGCATGCATGGTCCTGGGTGAGCAGGTCACACAGAAATATTAAACCACAGGCTGCTGGAGTTAATGCATACTGTTGGGAGCTGTGCTCTAAGCAGAGGGCTTTTAGATGCCTCCGCTCTGAAGTTTCCATTGTCAAAGGCTCAGGCACCAATAATCACTCACTCTCTCTGAACCATTAGGTTTTTGGCCGTAACGGCAGTCTGGTCTCACAGAAGACATTTATTGAGCCGCTGCTTTGTTGTACAGCTAATTAGGCAGACCTTGTTGTTTCTGTACTCCTAACATGTATTAGCTTGTTTATCCGACCGAGTGCACACCAGCCACCTTTTCACATGGTCACTACTTGCATGTATACCAGCAAAACAGGACACAAGAGACAAGATGCCCAAGGTGTTGATCAGCTGCTCCAACATTTCTGTGCCATACTGCAGTTTCATAACGCAGCATAACTGCTGCAAAGACACAAACTTCTTCAAACAGACGTATGTGCATTCTAAAAATAAATACATTTCTGTAGAGTTCAGTACAAACATGTTAAAGGATTTGTTTTAAATGAAAAAACTCTTTGACTAACCTGTTCCCTGCTCACCTGTGGGGGCGCTGCACCACGAACCACTGAAGGAAACAACACAAAAACCTCTGAAGAAGACACTGATCACAACTCATGGCATGTAAATAAAAATGGAGTGGCGTCAGACTTAGTGGTTGGATGATTTCTCTTTTGTCTTTGGTAAAAAAAAACCCACAAGCCGTTTCTCCCACTTGGGACTCATGTTTGTTTAGGCTGCGTTTACCCAGAATGGGTTAGATTTGGGGAAAGGACAATATTTATCTAGTCTTCCTTTTCGAGTGTTTTCCACTCCACTTGCATCAAACATGCATTTGAACTGCAGCAGAGTTCACTTCAACAATCCGAGAAGCTAAGTATTCAGGTGGACCAGAGTTGTCTTTCTGGTTTGCATCTGACTTCACACCTCCCCAAACGAACTGTTCTTTTTAGGCAAACAAACTAAAGTTCAATTAAAGCAGCTGGTGTGAATGCACGCTTACATTTTGAACCATATAACTAGTTCGACTTTAGATTTTGACTAGAGATGGTAAATGTTGCCTTTCTTAAAATACAGTAGATCAATCTCTAATTTAGCAAAAGAATGACAACTGTTGAGTTGGATGCTAGCCTTAGCATCGTTAGCCAGCCATTGCACATAGTTCTGTTCTCTTACAGTTTGCACAACACATAAAGGGGATTACGCCTTAATGCTCAAACATGCTAAGAGACAACAGAATTAGGGCTGTTGTAAACTAATATTTTAGTAATCGAGTAATCTATTGATTATTCTTACGATTAATCGAGTAATCAGATAAAAAAAAAGATAAAATATAACATTGGTAAATCTAACATAACAGCAGTATTTCTGTCGCATATCAACATTAGTCCAATTTTTCATAGTTGAGCTTCCCCAACAATAACTTTTCTGTAGTTAAGAAAATTAACTCGTAACAATAATAGCTCACTTTCCAAGTTAATCTGAAGAAAAGTTACACAAAAATCTGAAAGTATTTTTGTATAACTTATTGAATTGAATTATTATTCAATTCAATAATAAAGAGGCAGGCTCAGAAATACGCTTATAAAAAATGTCTATACTCCAGCTTTTGGTTTCTGTATTCATCTTCAGTCAATTTAATAGATTAACTCTCACCTTGACCAGACATTTATAGCTTCTGTGTTTATGTTATTGACGGGATTTGACTCCTTCGTTCGTCACACACAGAAACTCATCTACCATCTACGTGCCGCCACGACGTTCTCCGCCACCCATTTGTTGAGACCAGGATGATATGAAATACATTTTCCGGTTCGTCCGTAAAGCTACACTTATGTTAATCTTCTAATCCGCAGTCGCCCGCAGTGTACAGTCTATCCGCTCACCTGTATAAATACACCTGCAGCGCTCTTCCCCGCTGTTGGCTCTGAACCGCCACCAGGCAGCAGCTCTGTGAGGAGAAAAGCTGCCGTACTCCAGACATCGCGCCAGTTAGTTTAAGGATGCTTATTGGTCCCTGAAAAACGACAAAGACCCAGACATGATCATGAATCAATAAAATCCTCCCAGGCCAAACTTGAAAACGTTAAGATGCTAACACTTAGCTTCCATCAACAACTCAGGAGGAAGTGAGAGCTAATTACTAAGTAATAACCCAGCCGGAACACGGTGCGCTAAATAATAAAATATAATTTAACGAAGATTCAAGGTAGATACATTTTCCTCGAGGAATTTTAATAATCAAGGTACTCAAAACACTCGAGGAATCGTTTCAGCCCTAAACAGAATGCTCATGCAGGGAATGAATGACCGATTACCTGTTTCCCAAATGCTCATGCAACCCTTGACAAGATGCCTCCCTGGGTAGCAAGCCATAACAAAGCTAAACTTTGCAGGATATCATGCCAACTGTGGATGAATATGCCTAAAACTTAAGCTCTGTTTTCAACCAGATGTTAAGATTGATTGACTGATGCAAAAGGTCTTGTGCAGGTGAAGTTTGTCTCATAAAGTGCTGCTTTATGAGATACTTTATGCTGCTAACCCTAACCATCTTCTATAAGTTACACCCAGCTGCATTAATGTTTCTCATTACTCTTTTCATTACTGTATACCTCTACATAAACTTCATTAGCAACACAAATCAACATTCAGCAACAAATTTTTAACTGAATTACCAGCACTTGCAATGTCATAAGTACATTTTTCCATGCAATTAAACTAAGTAATGACAAATACACTGCTCAAAAAAATAAAGGGAACACTTAAACAACACAATATAACTCCAAGTAAATCAAACTTCTGTGAAATCCAACTGTCCACTTAGGAAGCAACACTGATTGACTATCAATTTCACCTGCTGTTGTGCAAATGGAACTTTGTACAGAACAAAGTATTCAATGAGAATATTTCTTTCATTCAGATCTAGGATGTGTTATTTGAGTGTTCCCTTTATTTTTTTGAGCAGTGTATAATAGAAGCAAAGCATTGCAATGTGGATAAGTCAGTCTTGGAGTGGAATACTTTGCATTGGTAACAATTTCCTTAAAAACAGTTTCTGATTCAGGGAACCGTTTATGAAAACAAGAAATAAGGATTCTTAGATTTCCCCCCAAAAATCGGCTAAAATCTTTCCTTGTTTTTATGAGCCCAGGAGAGATATCTTTCAGACTAACATCTGAAATGAAAACATGGTGCACTGTAGCTTTAAAGGTCCTGTGATGCGTTTTCCTAACAGGCTTACTGAACACTTTCTACATTGATTCAGACACAAACATCTACAGGAAAAGCCTCTCGAGTTTGATAAAGAGTCTTAACAGTAACCATTAGTCTGCATCGTTTTGGATCTCTTTACTATACGATCAGAATTTGTTTCAGCTTTAGAAATATCCTGATTTATGTAAGTCAAACACAAGGTTACATAAGTGCACTTCTGAGCAATACTGAGCCATGAACATATGCTGATCCAACAAGAGCGGACATGCCTGTGTAAACATCAGATTGTAATATATTAATAACTTATTCATGTTTGGATTGAGCAGTCACTTTTTAAAGATAATGCATGGTGATCTCAGGCTAAGAAACCGATCGCAGCGTTATGACCCGACAAACAAACAGCTGTTCATTGTAACGCTGGTTTCTGCTAAAAACACGAGCTCCAGTTCAACAACTAGGCTGTTCTGTGGCATTGCACTTGCATTTTAATAGCAATACCATTTAGGACCAAATCACTGAAGCCTAAATTCTGACAGCTGTGTTTAGGTAATAAATCATGAAATGAGCCGAGGCATAAAAATAATTTAAAAAATGCATGTAATTATAAGCATGGTTCAGTCAATCTGGCCTGGCATAGAAACTCATGCCCACGCACTGATTTTTAATTGCTCACTTCACAGGACAATTCATGTGAGCACCTGGGAAAGGCATGCACAGCACCACAAAGCTAGTTTTCAAAAGTTTAAAGTATTATTTATTTATGAATAAATAAAATTGTGAGTCAAACATAAAATCAGATCAAAAACAAAGATGTGAAGAATTAGGAATTCGTTCTCTTCATCATCCAAATCCATGATCATTAAAGTGTTCTGGTGTGTGAAAGCATCCGCTAACATATTATCCATTTATCTATCCTTCTATGCAAATTAGTCCACAAAGTAAATTAGGATATTAATAAAAGAATTGGGAATAATGTAACAGCCATATTTGCATTGGAAATTCCCTCAATTTTTCTGTTATTTGAGATGTTTGTGAAAGTCTGCTCAAACTAATCAGATCAAATCCAATCATTATCAAAGAACATTTATTGCTCTGAATTATGAAGAACTTTTGTTACTGCTGGGAATTCCTTAAAATACAGAAATGTGTCAATTAAAAATAATTACTTTTAGTACTTTTAACTAAAGCTGACAACTTATTGGTCTTTTTCAAGGCTCAGTCCTTTCACACAAAGTCTTTTCCAATATCTCTGCAGAATCCAACAAGGAAACAAGCTCTGTGCTCACAATGCCATTTTAGTATTGATAGAAAACACAAATTATTATTCTCCATTTGGGTTTTATGCTTACATGAGCTAATATGCTTGGTTTAGCTAACAAGCCTTCATTGCCCATTAGAAACAATATGTCCACTAGAATGTAAGTGGCATCTCAATTAGCACTGTCTAAATATGTTTTTCTGTTCTCCAGTAAGCTGCTCCTTCTGCTCAGTTTGCTTGGTCACAATGCATTGCCTTCCTACGGCCACCTACCTCTGTCTGCGCCACTTTCAATACAAATTAGGAAACATAATGGAAATGATCTGCTTCCTGCTGGAGAAGGCTGTTGTTCTTATGTCGATGCTTAAACATTTATTCTCATGCCAAGCTGCTTTACACACCCTCTGAAACATTTATACCGCATTTAAACTGGTCCTGTTAGAACGGACTTCCTGTATTATATCTCTCCCATCATAACAGCCTCAATGAGCACTCAGTAGCTTCTTAATGTGAGGTTGCTTCTGCAGAAATGGATATTGGCTGCATTAGCTATTTAATTTCCTGTAAATAACCGCAAGAATGCAGCTCAGATGACCAATCACAAGGGGGTCTGCGCCATCTCCATTTCAGATGTTGTCTTGATTATCAGAACGTCGCATTATCGTCTTATTGTTTAATTCATAATCAACTGAGAAAATACTTTCTTTAATTAAATATGGATAATCTTACAGCCAGCACAGAATATTGTCCTGATTATAACTTTGTCAGTTGGATTTATAGTTGTTTATCTGATCGTAATTGCACTACATTATATTCCAATTCAGCAGGGCAGACTGGTGCTAAGAGCTATCTTATTGAAAAATCATTACCCTGTCCTCACCCCAACTGGTTTCACTGTTTCATGGGTCAGTTGTGTTCTGCAGGTCCTTTCCTTCAGCAACACTGTTCCAGGGATGCAGATTTTATGTAGAACTCAGACTCAAAGGGAAACTACCAATGATATGAAAACACCTTTTCCTCAAACTGAACTTATGCCATGAACTTTTTCATCATATTTGTTACTGTTCTCCAAACTAATTTCAGAAGGCTGGAAAGAAGGGGAAAAAACGCTTCAAAAGATTGCAGTGAGCAAAATGTCGCCACCTCCCAGGGTGGCAGTGAGATCAAAGTTCCTCCTTTAGAGGGTCAGACAGACAGTCTAATACAACCCACAGAGGATCTTTGGAATAAGCCCTTGAAACCCAAGGGTATCCACTCAGAGCTCCGCTGTAGAGCATACATATTGGACCTGTCTGCAGGAGCATCCTGCGCTTTCACTCCCATCCTGCTGCATTACGTGAGCTCCCTGTGTTGTTAGTTCCACAGCTGGTATAACTCCCACCACCACACAACGAAACAAGAACATTCAGCTCCAAACATATCAGCATGGGTTTTCAGGTCTCATTAAAAGGCTGAAAAACTAAAACAGAAAATCTTCAGGAAGCCTAAAGACCTAAACTGGAGCTCTAAAAATGAATATCATGTCCTGAAATAAAAATGACCTTAAACATCTAAATAAATGCAGATACTGTAATTACCTTTCAACTGAATGCTTTGCCAGTAAAAACAGCAGGTGATATTTGTTTGCTTTGCATTTCTAATTACTGCTGTTGACTGAAAAACACCAAAAGCATAAAACAAAGCAAAGAAATATTAACACATCCACTCTGTCTACATACTAAACTCAATGAAATTCAAGAAAAAAAGCACATATGAACAAGAATATAAGATGACGAAGAGCTTGATGAGACCTGACCTGCGATCTAAATAATAAAATATCTGACTTCTTTACCTGACATTAAGTGCATCAAAAACTAAAACTACCATGTTTTAGTTTTTGTTTGGTTTTAATCACAAAACCAAACAGCATGTTTTTATTTTAAGATTAGTGAAAATCAGGTCAATGCTTGGGACAAATGCTTTGATGCATAAAATATTCAAAACTGCTGTTTCTATTTAAGAACCTGAAACATCTTTTTTATTCAGCTGTCAATGTTTGTTACTTTAACTGTTAAAAATGTACACAAATGCTTTTACGTTTTTTCATAGAAGGAAAACTGAATATTCCCAACTGAAAGTAAGACCTCAAAGTAAAAATGGAAATTAGTATTGGTCAGTAAAAATCTGATTTCTACTATAAGGGAACAAACAACGAAAACTGCAGTGGTAAACATGATGAGAAACTGACGTCGTAAACATTTTATTGCAATATAGACTGTCGACATAAAAATTAAAACATTTAAAATGTCAGGATCAATGTCTGATCAAAATCATTAACGATGCCGGCTGTATTAGGCTCAGATATGGTAGAATATTGAGGCATGAGTACACAGCATCTACTGCATCTTGTTCCTGCAGTGACTCTGACCTACTTTACGTCTAATGAAGTAAAGCCCCTTCCTCTTCAAAGTAGAACACACAAGGTTATCTGAGCTCAGCATCAATAAGGAATCATAAGCTTTCAAAATTACTTTCACAATAACTTTCATGCTTTATATTCATAAATGTTTTGAAGACTTGCTGATAGATTCACATTTTATTTATAATCAATCTGGAGTTTCCTTTTTCGGAGCGTTAAAGATGGTGAATGAGTGTTGTGTTCAGGGAGTTTGTGGATCATATGACACATTTCTAGATCTCAGTGTTGAGAGGTTCGGTTCATTACTGAGACATTTACTCCACCTCATGAGACGGCAGTGACAGGAGTAAACACTTCCTACTGCCTCAAAGACTTTTCTAATTAAGTTTCCTATTTATAGGAGACAGAATCATCCTCATCACCTGACAAATTTTCAATAATTGTCTGGATTGTTTGTCAATGTGTAATCATCACATTTTCAAATCTAGCTGTCTGTAATATATATTCAGCAAATGCATACTGTTAGAGGACAAAATTATTCATTTGCTCCCTATTATCATGTTACAGTATTGCAAACAACATCTGGATGTCAGATATCATTCAAGGTTAAGAATAATTAGTCTTCACTTCAATGAACCAGAAACTGTGAATTGTTTCATTTCTTTATGTCATTTGTTTCCGTGGGTATAGCACTGAATATCTTAGAATATATAATGTTAATTTCTGGAAAAAACAAACATCTTAATTACTAGTGATTTATTTTGTTAAATATATAGTAAGCATTATCTCAGGCTTCCATCTGGCCTCTGGTTCCAGAACTAAAACATTAAAAACCGAACCATGGCTGACTTAAAGAACCACGTTTTAACGGCGGGTAAAGAAGAAGAGTGTTCACGTTTAACTATTGCTCTGTCCCGCTGCGTAAATACAGCCGAGCTGACATGGAGCCACATGTTATCCATAATAAAAACACATGATGTGAGCTGCACCGTGTGTACAGTGGATCCCTGTGTTTACAGCAACTACAGTCACCCGGAAATATCTACAATACATGAAGACATGACACCCCCTCTAAAATGCTTAGAACTACATGATTTAATAGCTCAAACATCAAAAATACCTTAATATGCAGAGTGGAAACCATCTTAGCACCACTGCAGAAGCTAACCTCTGCAGACTGCCTTATCGACTGTCTTGCAAGAAGGAAAGAATGGACGACTCTCAGCCAATAGCATTGTGTCTTGGCATTTCAAGACGCAATGAAAGCCAAGAAGGAGTCTTGGCTTTCAAATGTTCCCAACACGCAGCTTGGGAACATTTCAGCTTCCCAAGCTGAAATGTTTTTTAGATGTTCTCTATGGAAAAATCACTAATTAGGCAAATTTTATGTGAATAATTTGGAGTTATGTTCCATAGAAAAACCTTAGTGAACCAGACGGGTTGATTGTTGTTCCCTGCATGTCCACCAGCAGCAGAGTGTTGGCTGTGGAAAATGACATGAAGCAGAACTCAACTATACTGTTTGGTCACACACACACTGCCGCTGTGTACACACTATTTACACACACTCCTGTGCACGCTCACAGAGGCACTATTACTGACAGTGGTAGAGAAACCTAACATTGCACAGCAGTTAAAAGTAACACTATCATCACAACATTCAGCAGCAGTATCACAGTAACATGTTTCCTAAGTTCCTACTTGGCAAAATAAAAATTGCTCACTTTCCTTCCTATCAAGCATTTATCACTCTGTGTTCTTTCCACAAGGATTAAAGTGCTTTTCATTTCAGCTGAAAGTTCAAGAAGCACAATTACTATTTCTACTACCCTGCTTGTATCCTATTAACCCAGTAAGACTGTGATGTTTAGCTTCTCCAGGTAAAACCCAAGACCTAAGCCTACAGAATACCTGTTGAAGACGGCATCTCTGTGTAGAGCTACTGGGTAAGGATTTAACAATGATTCTGAAAACACACGACTGTTTGCTAATCAGCTACACAGCTTTAATCCCTCCAATATTGACAGGAATACAAATTAGACTGATAAAACCAAGATTTTCTCAGCTGGGATCTGCACATCAAAGACTTCTCCTTAAGCAGATCCAGTCATTACCAGTGCTTTGACATCTGAGTAACTGTGCAGGCATTGCTATACCCTCGCTCGAGCATGACTTCTGCCCATCGTTTGATGCCTATGGAGTGCAGACCTTTGATCTAATTTTAGTGCTTTGCCCTTCACACAAATACTCATTACCTGTGGCAGACTCAGAGAAGGTGCCTTGCCCGTTGGATGCATCATCAATTATTAGTCTGTTGGAAATAGAGCAATAAATAAATGAAGGGATTAATTGAATGGAATTCCACAGCAGACATATTGGATTGTGAGCCCATCCATCCGGGTTAGGAATATGTGAAGAAAATGTTCTTCTGTGATTAAAAAGACCATTCTGGTGATTTCCTCTGGATGTAGGACAGAACCAGTTCACACCCTTCAAGGAACCTCCTTCACAACTAACATACTGTTGGAATGCTCTTAAACTTTATGAGGATGGAATTATTTTTAACGTTTTATGAAAAGGATTTTATGGTTTCAGAGCGTTTTTTCAAACACAAATCTAAAAAAAACCATTTCAATTAAAATCTGTGCTGTTCTTTCAGCTAGTTACATTTCTTATCATCTGCGAGAAAAGTAAGGTGTGCAACAGATTGCAGTTGAAGCTTCTCTGCTCATTTTCACCTGAAGTTGCATAAAATCCCAAATCCCAGTCTAAGTCACAATATCACAGTTTCAAGGGAATTTTTGGATGTAATATTTGGCAAGATGCAGTGTGAAAAGTCTCAGGCATCTGTAAATCTGCTATATTTTTGCAACTGGGTGGTCTCCAACTTATCAGATACTCTGAATATTCCAGATTATCTGAGATGCTAAAGTTATGCTTTAAAATGTGCTATAATTTTCCAGCCTTGTGAAAAATAAAATAAAAGCACCTAATCATTTTAATGGACATGAGCCTTTATCCAATGTGCTTACATTCAGAGGAAAGTCATTAATGTCAAGGTCAAGAATAAAGCAGTTTTAATTGATGTCATGGTGAGCTGCACTCACTTCTATTTCACCATATAAACAACTGCATTGATCTGGTTAACCTTCTCATAAAAGGGAACTTTATACCTGAAAGCACAACTGGCAGTGCATTCACCTGCATTCAGTCATATTTAAATAAATTAATTTATTGGTGCTTTTATGCATTTAAAACAGGCCAATCACCAGAGTTTAACATTTACCACATCATATCTATGCTGATGATATCCAGCTGTTTTCCTATTATTATTTGTATATATATTTTTTTCATTTCATACCTTATTTAATGGAAACAGCAAAATTATGAAATTGTGTTTTACATCAGCAGAATATGGACATATTTTTGCAGATATCTTTAATGGAAGTGCAGCTTTAGGCTCTAACTGCAGCTTCGTTTTGCTGACTGTGGAGGTTTTTAGAAACCAACTGAAAACTCTTGATTTCTCAAACTTTTGTGTCAGGATTTAACTGTGCTTCTTATGCTTGACTTTATACTTTGTATATAGTCATAATATTGTACTGCTTAACGGTCCTTTATGCAATACAGAGCTTTCTGACATTTCTGTGAACAGCGCTTTATAATGAACTTACTGCTTAATACTATAATTGTAATAAGTCACAAATCGTGCTAAAGTCGTGTTTTTCTCCAGTAATAATGGTGGATGAGACAATAGTTATGTATTGTTGTGTTCCTTGGTCTTCTTAATGTCGTTTCTTCTCTAATTTTGTCTAACAAACCTCTGTTGCTTCACAGACCAGTTGCAGAATACTCAGGTTAAATTACACTCAGGAGGAATCTGTTTATTAATGAGGTGACTTCTGTTGTTGTTGCTACGCTGCAGAATGACAAACGGTTTCTGGTAAATAAATTATTTGCCAAACTTCTACATTGTGAACTGATCCAGTTCACTTCAAATTCTTCTTTCCAGTGGAATATTTTACAATGTTGCATTAAACTCCAAAGGAACGGAATGCAGCAGAAGATAATAAATGTTCCTCATTTTTCTCCTCTCTCTGTGTTCACATTACCCTCCATCTGCTTGTCTCATCAAAGATTTTCTCCCCCTCACCAACTTTAAATATTCACTTCATGTTCTTTCAACAATAGCTTACAAACACTTGGAAATAATTGAGTCTCAGCGGACTGACAAAAAAGGGAGCAGTGATGGTGCACAGTGGAAGTGATCAAATATGGCCTTGAGCCAACCGTCTTTGTAGATGGTCTTTGTATTGCCATTGATCTGGGGGTGGATACACCCGAGGAATACATTATTTATGCACACTTTTTTCCCTCCCGACTGTAGGGAGTCACAAACAGTAATGGGATAAGATGGGTGTCACACTGGACAAGGGGAAACCGAGGCTGCCGAGTACACGACCAGCCCTGAGGACCAAAGGCAGTGGCCACAAAATAGTGATAGAGGGCTTTCATCTCCCAACAGAAGGGAAATTGGTAGGATAATGTGCTCCTAACTACTGTTCATGAGGTTCTGTGCTAACATATCTATGGGAACACAAAGTTATTGTACCAACTTCTCAAACTTTGATGACTTAATCACATGTCCCTGCAGTAAACTACTAAAACCATCAAATTTTCTCTCCCGCAGGGCAGACAAGTAACTGTGTTATTATCAGCTGTGCAATCTGCTTAGTTTGCCTCATGCGGAACGTTCTTGTGTTGGTGCTTTAAATATGTACGTCTTTAATGGGAAACAGTAGAAAAGATAACTTTGGCAACTCTGCTTTTGCATTTGTCGTCTCAGGGGTCATTACGTTGCCAATTAACTGTGTTTTTCTCTTTACATAAACACGTTGAGCCGACTTCCTGATGCGGTCATATACTGGGACTCCACTGTGCTCTGCTGAGTGCTTTTAGAAAAAGCATCCTGCCATGTTCAGCATCTGAATTATTCAAATGTCTGTCAGTCCTAAGTTTTATTCATTCATGTTCCTGTTTGTTACATTTCTCTGTTTCTGTAAAGTCCATGGGGTACAAATATGCATTATATGAAAATATGACCACTGCATTATATTGTGATTAATTTCAAATACTTGTGTAACAGAACATACTAACAACCTCCATTACTGCAGTCATTTGTCCTAAGAAAATGGGGTTTTTTCTAAAATATATCAAATATAGGAAAGTTTTTGATTTCCATAACATAAAAAGAGGTAAAACTTATAAAATGAATTATATCTTAGGGTAAGTTTTTTCTTTTACTTGAGATGATTATGGCTTTTGGCTAGTGAAAACCCAAAATAAGACAAATGTTTTATATTTTCTGTATGTTTACTCAGTGGGTAAACACAACCCAGATTCAGTTTTCTGCACACAAGCAACCTACATCCTAATTTTCCACAGCAGTCTCAACAGCCCAATTCCAATATTTTCAATCCAAAACCTTAAAGCTGATATATCATGCTTTTAAATCTTTCATTTTCACATGCAAAGCATTCACTTATGGTTGATATGAAGTAGAACAGCAGTGCTTTGGTCTGGTTTCCTGGTTATTGTAGCTCCACAGATCCATCTGTTCTAGTTTGTTTTGCTGCGATCTTCTTAAATGTGAACAGACATTTCCCGCTGCGCCCCCTCCAGGTGACCCAGGGTTCTACTCCACTCCCACCAGCCATTTTTCTAGTTTGATAACAGCGATTCGATTGTCTACCGGCAGAAAAACTTTTTATTCCCAAGTTTATTAAAGATGTCAACAACAGAAGACTAGTCCATTAACCTTCCATGTAGGAGCCAGAGTCTGACCCAGAGCACATGCATGTGAGATACCCAATGAAATATTAATGCTACCACAATATGAATGAAGTAAACAAAGCCTCAACATAATTAAGGAGTTAGCAGGAGCTTCAACAACATCACAGAATGCATTTGGGTCATGCGTTTCCACGAAACTGAAGTTGGTTTCCGATTGCAGCTTCTGAAATGGCTAAAGGGCGATTCCATTAAAATCTTTGCTACCTTCAGCATCTTTAATCTACTCTAGTTTAAAAAACTACAACACCTTCAAACCTGGACCAGATTATTGTTAAATAATAGCAGAATATTTTAAACCAAATTTGTGATTTGTGAAACCTTTATTTGAATGGTGAAACCTCAATAAGGACGATTTCAGTTCTCCTTTTGATCTGGACCACATAAGAACTGAACTCCTCTGAAATTTCCATTATTTTGCTGTTATATCCAGTTTTAGTTTTTTGTTTTCTCTCATAAAATATACTGAAGGTAGTTGAAAAATTAGGTGAAATTGCCCTTTATTAAAGTTTCACAAGTCAAATATATGTTTCACAAATCACAAACTGGGTCTGAAATATTCTGTTATTAGTTGGCAATAATCTAGTCCAGGTTTGAAGAGTCTAGGACTTGGTCTTGTAGTTTCTTTTAAACTAGAGTAGCTTAAAGGTACTAATGGTAGCAAAAATTGGGTGGAATCGCCCTTTAGCCATTTCCCGAATCGGAAGCTGCAATCAGAAACCAACTTCAGCTTCGTCGTGTTCCCCAAGACAAAAGAATGGCAAAAAGAAAAACCACATGATTATATTCAAAACCTGCAGTAGTTGTATCATCAATGAGGAAGCTAACAGCTAGCTAACAGAAGCAGATGGCTCGATGCTATCAAACCAATGGCCAGGTGTCATTATTAACAACACAACATTCATGTCTGAACTTAGCTTTGTGGTCATTTTAGCTATTAGCAGCTCACCGATTTGCTGTCTTCTTCCTTTCCACAGAGAGAAGAAACTGACGCCTCAATCAGGCGAAGTCTTTCGGAAAATCCCTCTTGATACTGGCGGACATATCAGAAGCAGTGGTCCAAAAAACGGACTTTCCCCGCTGATGTGGGAACCGTCCTGAGAAAAAATTAAGTTTAACCAGAAACTTCGAAGAGGGGCGATGTAAGGAGTCCTGGGCGTCAACACGCTACAACCGAACAACTTCTGCATAACTGAACTTCTACTACAAAATCGCTGAAAGGAAAACAAAAATGGCGGACACACAAAACCGATGAGCCGGAAATTAGGACCTTGATTAGCAAATGCGGTGACGTCATAGACAAGAAAAAACGTTATGTCGAATAGAGAAAAATGAACAGACTGAAAAATATAACCCAAAACAATATACAGATATACGCAGCAGCGGGAGAGAATAAATCTATTTTTCCATTCCTAGACCTGTACAGTAAACAAACCACGTATTTAAGGGCTAAAAAAGAGGAATTTGCTTAATATTTTCCCTTTAAAGTCCATCCATAGTTGCCTGTGTAAACGGAGCTCTGCTGTGTGAAGCTCTTCTTCTGCACATCGGGGTCACTCTGGGGTCGTAAACCGTTCACACTGAAATCTGAATGCAGTCGCATTTAATTAGTCGTGGAAAATAAAATTCTGTTTCAGGAAAAACTGGGAATCGAGCTTCAGGACCTGTTGTACAATAGCCTGAGATCATCTGCATTATTGGTTCTGGTAACACGATCGTTGGGTCAAACAAATTAATATCATTAAGATTATTCAGTTTCAACATCATTTAAAGCCACAGCCAACAGAGGATATTAAACGCACGATCTGAAATGTATATTTTTATTTAGAGAAATGTAAATAAAACAATAGCAGCCAGTAAAACATAATTTGTTTTTCTTTTATTAGAGCCACTGCAACATAATCCTCTGTGTACATGTATGGCTGTGCTCCAGGTTGCAACCAGTGAGACCAGTTGGGCAGTGTGGGGCCCCATGAGGTGTCCTTGTTTCCTCCCTATTCATTCTTCCATCATGAGCAAAGCCCCGAGTGCTGGGGGATTTTACACTAATATATGCTCATTGATTTGGAAATCACAGCCAGAACGCTGGCACCCAAAGCGAGGAATTACACATGTTGACAATAACAGTTGCTCTTGTAGACTTGGAAGTAAAGGTCAGCGCTTGAATTTGGAGGTTTAATTCCCAGCTCTTCAAACTGCACTCTGTGTGATATCTAATGTGGCAGCCTGACTGAATGCACTCTGTGGGTGACGAGGATTTCTCAAGACATGTGCATTTAATCTCTGCCATGAGTTGCACACATTATGAGCCTGGCGGGATAGAGCTTGGTGTCATGCTGCTGTCATCTACAATTTTATTCTTAAGGGCATTTTAGGTTTATTTATTTAGGCTCCGGTTAATGAGCATGAGTGTGTCATTCACAGGACTTGGTGTATAAGACAGAATTGCATAAGTTCTGAAAATTATCCCTTTTTTAAAAGAGTATTATCATTAGTCTAATAATAATAATAATAAAGGCAATTAAAATTAGCTTCCAGCAAAATCATAATGAGAACTCATTTAAAACAAATATAATAGAAATATTAAAAACATGAACATTAAAATGTGTCTATGAATAAATAGAATCAAAGGCAAAAATAAAATATGTTAAAATAATTGTTCACAAAGTATGGCTGTACATATGCACAGTTGGAACTGCTGCCTTGCAGCAGGAAGGTCCTGGGTTTGAATCCCAGCCTGGGTCTTTCTGCACGGAGTTTGATTGTTCTTCCTGGAAAAGCTGATGTTGTTTTATGGGGCATATGGAGTTCTAAAGGACAGGACCTAAAATTGAGCCTTGAGGGACTCCATAGTGTTCTGAGACAGAAGTATTCAGTGCAACAAAAAATTATAGAAAACAAAACATATTCCAATAAGACTTGCTGCAACTATGAGCAACTTGACACAATATGAAATAGTACATTCATATCTAATAAACTGACAATCTAAATAGGAAATTATTTCGTCAGTTTCTTGCTAACCTTCATAACTAAATAATTATCCACATAATGCTATTTACAAAAGGCTTCGGCATTCATTAAACTATTTAAATGGATGAGTTAATTAGAATATTAATCAATGAGAAAGCTAACATTTTTTACTGACCTGATCACAAAATAACTATGTTATTGTTCAATTATTATTTAAACCAGTGAAAAATATTTATTAACAAATATATTTGAACTGCACTGTATTTAATTTGAACTGTTTGGACAGTTTTGGCAGTCAGCCTTAAAACGTCTTTCTTATTTTCCATCTACTGTAAGTAAACCAGGGAACAACACACACAATAGCTTTTCTTCAGACAAGTAACCGAATCTTCAAAGCATCACTGTGTAACCGAAAGGCGAACAAGAGTGCGACCACAGCAGGCAGAAGATTACGTGACAGCATCAGAATCTCGATCACCCCCCTGAAAGACTCGGGAAGGTTTAGGGTTTCGGCTTCACAATAAAGCCTCTTGTAACACGCTGAGCAGGAAGGGAGGAGGAAAGGATGCAGCAGGAGAGATAAAGACAGCCGACCAGAAGACAGATCCATTCACTCACAAGGCTCCTAATAAATCTTTTGTCTGACATTTTACAAATCCAAGAAGGAAGCTTTACATTAAAATAGAAACACTGAATCATACTAAATCCTTTACTGAGTTTATGTAACAGCCTGAAATAGAGCGAAGGGTGACTGCAGTCTATAGGAGAACGGGAGAACATTGTTATGAAATTGGGTTGGTTGCCTGGTAGCACCGGCTGGATGGAGGCCAACTGTCGCTATCTTAATAGAAAAGAAACAGAGGACAGAGGTTTAAAGCACAGCGTAGTGCCTGCACAGGAATTAATCCCAAGTATTTTTCCTTCACTCGTAAATTTCAGCTCCCTGAGAGGAAAACACTGTGAGCTCCAAAGAACACTGAACTAGGCGCAAAATGAAATACAGAGCAGTAAAAATAACCACTATTATCCATTTCTACACTTTTCAACTCATGTTTCTTTAAAATGTTACTTTCATCAAGGAAGCTGTTTTATTAGCAGGAGGTGAAAACACAAACAGAAAACAAAGTGAAACATTATTTTAAGCTGCACCACCTGCAGGCAAACCACTTTCCAAACCATCAGGGATTTTAAGTTTTAACTTGTTCCCACAAACTCCTTCAAATACAAAAAAACAATCAAGAGTCCACGACACGTTTCAGTCAGAGATGTTCACAAATCAAAGTCAAGTCTCCAGAGTCTGACATAAACATCTTCACAACATCCAGATCGTCTCCTTAGGCCACATGGACAAGACACTATTAATAATACACATTGATTAATAGCTTCATATCAGATAATATTCATTTAAATCTAGTAGTTATTGCTAGCTGTGTTGACAATGTATCTAATGTAATATTTACCCCATTTGGGATGTAAATGGACATTAATTCTCTAAGAAAAATAATGTAAAGAGATTAAAAGCTGCTGATGTTGAATTTCTGCTTTTTAGTGTTTGTAATGACTGAGTTACCAGCTGTTTATCCCATATTGTCCTTTTCTTTATTATATTTTACACTAAATCTGGTTTGGAGGGAGATTTCTCCTCACTGAGCAGACGATTTTAACAGAAAATTATTTTAGAAATTCACATTTAAAACCTTCGTTCTCCATTCTGTATCATAAATATGCATATAACGAATAGGACAAGGTTTAGATAAATAAGTGCTAAACCTCTGAAGGAATAGAACAGGAAGTTTTTCTATCTGGATGTTTCCAGCTGTAACATTGCAGCTAGCTTAGCAGCAAGAGAACGTTGGAAGTAAGTTTCATTTATTTTGTCCTGAAATGAACCAAAGTTATTTAACCTAGACAGACATTTATGTATTGGCCAAATACCTTTATGTGGCCAATATTATGAAGTTACAATGAGGTGCAGTTTGTAAAATAACAGTCAAAAATTAACAGCAATAATTTGGGTTATTTACCTTATCATAAGAAAAGACAATGGGGAGTTCAGTTGTCAAAAACATTCATTCACTCATATCTAAATGGCAAAGTTTCAAACATATATTTATCAAGCTAAATATTTTGTTTACCAATTAAATATTTAGATCCCATTTATTTGTTGACTAATTATTTAGTTTGAAGGTAAATATTTAGTTAGCTAACTAAATATTTAATATTAACTAAGTAGGCCACATACCGGCTTCCTTTCACTCTTCATTACATCATGTACATAAAAACTGGTTGTTAGAGTCAAGTCTGAGTCGAGCCTAAAATGTTTTAGTTGTTCAATTTAAAGGTGACTCACATCAGAGTCTCAAACCCAAGTTGTCATCTCTGACCTTAGTACACATCAGGGTTCAGTCCAAAAGAGAAGAAGATCAGCAACATGTGGGTCGGCTGTCCTGCTGAGAGCGTTTTACAGGCTGGTGGAGAGAACACTGCAACAGTCCCCACAGAGGCTGAGGACGAGTCCATGTCCTGACATTTCCACTATTGTTACAGTGAAAAGACGACGCATCCAGATCTACTTGAGAGGCATTAGTGGGGATATTGTGAAGGAGGCAGTGACCTAACCTTTCCGGGCAAAAACCTGGTTGCTCATGGCGAATAAAATTTAAACTGCTGTCTGTATGATACCATCAAAAATAAAATTATTTTTTCTTCTTTGCTGTTGCTTGTCAAAGTTGACACACAGTGGGCATTTTCCTAAAACTACAAACACAAAATTCAGACTGACAGGCTGGATGAGGAGCATTAATTAAGTAAACAGACAAGAATCTGCAGCGATCTGCAGTTTGGGCAGGAGAATCTGGTAACTGAGTAACAATTACAATTTTATGTTTCTTGTCTTGGTGGAAGAATGGCAGATAGAAAGCTGTTGTTGACATATAGCAATAATATGCACTGTTTGTAGTTTTTACTACCCATGAAAAAACTATGCTGTATTAGAGAAAATGATATATATATGTAGAGTAAAGGAAGCTTGACAGTTATTGGAAAGATGGATTGAAGCTAAAAGCATGGTAGTCTTGGAACACAGAAAACAAGATCTAAAAGCCTGAAGTCTTTTTTGCAGTGCAGAAAACTCCAGTCATTACATACCAGGTTTTACATGTCCAGGAAACGTAGATTTTGAAACTGAGCTGATCAAACTTAGTCCAGATGCCTAAAAGTTTGTAAGACAGCCTTACAGAAGACAAAACACCTAAAATGTACAAAAACCTGACTACTGCTGAAGCACTCTCAAGGTCTGTGTTTTGTACTCTTTCTTTAAATTTTCAGAATAAAAATTTTGGGGAAAAAATCTAGACATCCAGGTCTGGAAATATAGGTGTTTTTTAAAATAAATATGGAGGGACTCTGATGATACACAGCGAGTCAAAGACTGAATACAGTTACATTTTCTGCAGAGCAAAAAGGTGCAGATGAGGTGGAGAAAACAAAATCTTTACATTTAAGCTGTGGACGCTGTTGGAAGATGTTTGCCACCTTTTGGGGAGGCTGTCTAAGATACTTTTCATTTTCCCAGTTCCATGTTGGTTGCCATGGTGCAGCAACCTCTGCCCCGTATTCTTAGCCAGCCGGCTGCCCCCTGACCTCTGTTAATGCTTCTTGTTCGACACACACTGCCCTCGGCTGCTTGCCCAGGAAGGTCATCCTTCAAAGTGACACAGACAGCAAGGTCACCGTCAGCGAATGCTGTCGGCAGATCAGTTGTCTCGTCCAGGTCCGTCTCTCCCCTGTTACTGTATCCCTGTAGGGCTCCAGTGCCACCAGCAGTCACTTAGCACGTCATGTCTCCAGAAAAATACCAGCTGATGTTCCTTCTCCTCTGCAGAACCGTGGCACTGATTCCCAGCTTCCTGGTCCAGTCGTCCTTACTTCCTGTGACGCTGAAAAAGGGACGTTAACCTCTCTAAGACGCTAAAACCCCGCAGCAGAGCTCACAAAGATGACTCCGGTAATGTGCTAAACAGACTTGGCCCGTGCTTTTATTCATGTCAGCTCTAATAAGATTTTGAGTGAGAATTCCACTTCCTGTTTGGCATACACAATTAAACCTGAATCCTATCCTCCTCATGGGGCTCTCTGTGATGATGAGTAAGCATATTCCATAAATGACCCAGCTGTTGGAGCATATTGTGTTTCGCCTCATCAGGGATTCAGAGGGACTGATGGCAGATCAGCTGCAGTCGCTCAGGGCTCCGTCTCCAGCCGAGCCACCGGCCGAACGGCCTGCGCCTCAAACGGCCTCCTGTCTGCTGCAGCCAGGTGCTGCTGGGGACGCTGCCCAGATGTACGCCTCATTACAGCAGGAGTTAGACAGCATTTGTCTTAGTAAATGAAAACATTAGTCTGGAATGTGATATTAAATGAGAGAAATACTTAACTGCACATAGTTAGGAATTTCTGACACACTGATGATTAAAACTTGAATCTTTGTGTAGCTTCATCTCCTGATCTATTTGAATAGATTGGAATAACTTGACAGAAGCCTGACTTCAAACACACTTTTGTAGCTGAACAAGATTAAATGCAAACTTAATGCTAACTGTATGCAAAGGTCAGAAAGAGAAAAACAGAAGTTAAATCTGAAACCCTGAGTTTCATTCTGCGATCATTGATTTTTCTCCCAGGTCCTTAATGGACAGGATAAAAATATGCAGCTTCTGGGTGCAGGTTTTATTTTGACAGAGGTTCCTGTACATCTCCTCTCTAAGAACAAATCCAGAATCCAAGAAGCATTTTAAAAACAAGCTTTGCTGAATTCATGTTTAGTGATATTTTCAAGAACCTGATATGTGTTTAAATGTCTGTATAAAGAGATAAGTGCAATCCAGGTGATCCTTAAAACAAGCAGAAGCTTAGCTGCTGCTGTAAATGCTCGTATCAAATATCGCACATGTTCAGCAGTTTGCTGCTCTGTGTGCAGACATGTCAGCTTTTTCTCTGAAATGAAACAGGAATGGACAACGAAACAAAATACAGAAATAACTACCACATCTTTGCACATTAATGTTATCGTTATAAAACATTAATATGTGATGTTTTAATAAATATGATCTGTTCAGTTTTTATTGACCCAAGCAGAAAAATACAGAGCCTCATTTATTTATGCCTGCTTTGACAAGCCCAGTATGAACCTCTGACAAGTCCTGCAGAATAATGGACTTTATTCTCCATTAACACCATGGACTCATTTTAAAGATAATGTATTTTAGTTCAAACCATAATTATCTTCCAGTCTGAGCAGAGTAGTTTTCCTGTCAAGATGTAAATGTGCTTTTCCTTTCATATAGCTGGATAATGTTGTCTGAAAATAACCCACACATGACTATATTAACCAATTTCAGGAGAAAACACTGGATTCTATAAAGTTGAAGTAAAAACTGTTTTCAGACTTAAGGAAGAACTGCTCAGATTAAAATAAAATCAAACATTGCATTTATTGCTAGCTCACCTACACATGGTAGTCACTGCTTCATGAATATCACACTGCAGAATTACAAAACTATGCAAACATCATAAAAGCTTTTCCACATTTGTCTCTTTACAACGACAAACTTTTCATTTTATTGGAGTTTTATGTGATGGACATTCAGAGCTGCACATCTTCCAGACTCAACAGCTTTGGGCATCTAGACTGCAAGTTTGACCCATTTTTCTGAATAGGACCGGTTTCATCACAGATTGTATATGGAATTTAGGTGTGGACTTTGACTAGGTCATTCAAACACTAGAATATGCTTTGATCTGAACTATGCCATGTTAGCTCTGGCTGTTCTGGAAAGTAAAATCTGATCCCAGTTTAAAGTCTTGCAGGTTTTCTTCTAAGAATGTATTTAGCTCCATGCTGTAGTGGAGCACCCCATGCATGATGCTGTCACCACCTTGTTTCCCTGTGAGGATGGAGTGAAAATGTAATTGTTCTCACTTTCAAACATAACAACTTGCTCCTCATGTTTGCTGTGTTTCTCTGGTCTGTAGCAAACTGAAAAGAGAACGTCTTGAGTCTTTTCTTCCATACGGGCCGGGTTTGTGGAGTACCTAGATAATATTTCTCCTATCTGAGCTGCAGATCTCTGCAGCTCCTCCAAAGGACTCCACAGAGCAGCTGGATTTATACTGAGATTAAATTACACAGGATGGGTTCACATTTTGAGTCAATTAGATTTTATCTGCAGGTATTGTAGCACACATGCATGCCACGCTATTCTGATATTTAAATCATTTCAAAAACCATAAATTATTTGACTTTCATTTCCATTATGTGTTCCAATAAAATGCACACAGGTTTCTAGTTGTAACATAACAGTATGAATTATTGAGCGAATGGGATGCCATAATAATCTACAGGATTATAAATGTATACAAATGTTTGCGCTGATAAATATTTTAGCCAGATTTCTGTTATCCAGATATACTACAGTTAATATGTGAATCAGGAATTAACATGGAAACATTTACTATTCAAACTCATGTTTTCCTATTTTAAATAGGATGAAATAATAATCTGTCTTTACAAATGAAGATGAAAATGCAAAGAAGATGATCTTTACACATCTCTTAATTCATATTAATGAGGCTTATTGTACATGTCTGCACCTAATATTAAGATCATAAGTCTGATTTATGACATAACACATGCACCATGTTAGTAGCAAACCTAAATGGTGTATCTAATTACTTGATTTATCTTATTTTAAAGATGTCAGTATTTTGGCCAGTCATTAGCTCATATTCTTGCTCATTCTTTCTGAAAGTATTCAATTAAAACCCTGGTGTTTATTCTCCTATTGTTGTTTCTGTTGATTTCAGAGCAATGTAAACATCCTGTCAGGCAGGCCGGATAACCACCAAACAGAAAAAAGCTGCTTCTCTCTTCCCTGCCGTTCTGTGATTCAGAGCAGCACAGCCGCTCTGAAAATGGAGGGCCTTGTCTTTGCCTCCTTTATTAATGTCAAAAATGTGGAGAGAAAACGGGCCGCGTGCTGCAACACAGAGAGAGCAGGATTATGGATTCGCACGCAGGCACTCTCACCTGGGCACACACACACTCACACACACGCCGCTTATGTATACAAATGTTAGACGTCACAACGCAGATGTGTACGAGGACTCGCACTTACACATACGGGCCTAATCCTCATCATTTACCAAATCCAAAGGGCTGAAATAGGCAGACGCAGCATCGCTAATTCAGAGTTAAAGCACATACAAGAAGAGCAAAGTCCGTATTAGTGCTTTCCTTCAACCATGCTGCTCCATATCAGAGGGAATGCGTCAGCTCTACCATGGTTAACACTCAATAAAACATCAAAAGGGATGAAGCTCAGAGGTCTGGACAAATACACACCCACACACACACCAGATCCAGAAAGTCTTTCCCTTCTCACACACGTACATACACCCCTGTGTGCATATTTAACAGCTGCGTGGTGTGGGTGAAATGAACAGCCAGAACAGATAACTGGTTTGCATCCCTTTCAAGGGAAAGCAAAGAGACTATGTCAACTGAATGCTAAATTTCAATTTCAATGGAGCGTTTGTGTGCCGAAGCTTCTTGCAATCAAGTCTTATATCCACTGGAACAATTGACAATCTGGAAGCCAGGATGGACGAGTCAATGACAGGTACACAGGAGCTGTCATCAACTTCCCATCAGGCTCCACTTCCCCCCAGTGGATGATTTGAAAGAGGAGAAAGACTCCTTTTGAAATTTTATATCCAGAGGCAAAGGCATTTAATGGTCACTGTTTGCGTGTTACATGAGGAGGTGGCATTATGAGCATGTGCCAATGCCAAAAAGCAAGCTGTGACAGACAGCTCATTCATTATTCAGGGATTTTAAATATTTCAGGGGAGCGACAGGAAGCTCATGAAATAAATATTTCAAACACTGCGTTACAAAAGGAGGTAGCCTTACACTTGTCTCATATTGATTAAGAGGGCAGTGGATTTGCTCCTCATGAAAAGAACATGTAGGCATGGAGACAGCCTCCAGAAAGGCTTCATTTCATCTAGAAACTGAGGAATGTTTTTTAAAAATCATTAAAGACTCAAATGAACATTTAAAAAGAAGCTAAGGAATTATTTTGTAAGAGAAATAGACTGCTGAAGCAGGAGGGTGAAGGTATAATGTAGGGCGTCGAAGATAGTGCAGCGCTGGACACAATCAGCTCTCTGTCCACCGCGATAAAAAGAACAAGGCATCCTTTAAAATGCCGCCACTCACTGAAAAGTAGCTGCTGCCCAAAACTAATTCTCCTCACGCAAATTCAAGACATCGCAAAAAGCCGGGAGAACACAACTGCCGCAATTATGCCCCCCTCCGCTCTTCCCCTCCCCTCCAGCAGCAGCAGCCTCCCCTGGTGATACGATGTGGCACCGGAGGTGGGAATGAATCGCTTCATAGACAGGCATCTCCTTTCTCAGCAAACAGGCACAAGTATGCAGATAGACACAGATACATTCTTCTCTGCAGAGGGGAGTAGCCTGCCAGCAGCCATCAGAAAAAGCAATCATGTTCTCTGTGAGCCATGCAGGGAGGCTGCATGGAGGAGATGGACATCCTAAGTTTGACGCTTCAGCATAACTGATCAGAAAATAGGAAAGATTCTTTCCTTCTCATGGGGCTGATTTGGTCATCCACAGCTTATGATTTCTGTAATTTAAGTCATGAATGATGATGAGATATTTATTTACCTTCCAATATTATCCAAACTCCAATAGTCCAAGATAAGCCGTCGGAGAGCTCAGTGCTGCTCCACAGAAAAGGTGAAAATCCTCAGAGTCTCAGAATCAGAACCACATTTAGAACTTCTTCTGATCACAACTTACTTTTACTGGGAAACATGTCCTTCACTCAACCTGTGTATAATCCACTCCCTTATACTTTCCTGGTTGGAGACGATTTCCACTGTGATATTCCAGCCTGACACGGTGAAGTAATGTCATGTATTCTTCTGAAAGAATGGTGAAGGGAAAAACTGAGCAGGAGGAAAACAGGAGAAACTAGCAGCTCCAGTGCAGCGAATCCTCTGTTCAGCAGCTCTTCTCCTGCCTTCAGAGGGAAATTCAGCATCTGCTCTTCATCCCCACATCAAGAGGAGGGTGTCCCCCCTCCTCTCTTTTAAGGATGGAAACTTTCACGCACCTCCACCAAAGCTGTGACATGTGACAGTGGATGTCAGTGAGCCTGGATTATATCTTCTTTTCCATAGTATCCTCCTTCATCAGTGGATTTGATCCTTTCTTTCTCTCCAGTTTGTGTTTTCTGCGGCTCGCTCCTCTGCGATGCTGAGGAAGCGGCGGAATGAGATGAGCTGCTCGTTCTCCCGCTGTGGGGCTCTTTCTCTCTCCCTCTCTTTCCTTCACCCTCCCTCCCTCCCTCCTACATGCTCCCTCCCTGCTTCACACTGCACCTCCCCACCTCTCCTTCCCCCTGCACACACACACACACACACACACACACGCACACACACACACACACACACACACACAGTTATGCACTTCTCTTGCTCTGGCTCTTGACAATTACTGCTGTGCCATTTCCAGCCGTGTCAGACAGAAAGGTTCACCGCCCATGCTCCTTAGAGAAACAAATAAGGTTTGATAAATATGTAAAATCAAACAGATATGAAGAGAAGGAGCAACAGCATCGAGCAGAGAGGCAATCGAATCTCCCTTCCTCATCCTCCTAACCTGATTGCTAAATATCCCTGGGGCTGATGCTGCTTTGCATCTCATCTCTTTGTCATAACTTCTCTGTTCAGAGGAGTCGGCTTGATGCTGGCCAACTGTCAAGAGTGACTGAAGAGGAGGACGAAAATAGCAAGCAAGAGCAACACACTGCATGGAAACAAGGACAATGCATGTGCAGTAGCAGGTGCAAAGTTATATAATTAGCTGCTTCAGAAGAGTAAGCTGTAGCCGCTGCATGTGCATACTCAGTAATCAGCTGACAACCTGCAGCACGCCGCCATAAATAATGTAAACAAAAAGAATCTGTAACGTGAACGTCTCCCACTGAACCTGAATCTCACATATGGTCCTGCAGAAACCCGCAAGGCCGTTACTGGCATAAACCATTTGTTTTGTCCTTAAAGGTGCATGACAGTGAAAGATTCTGCTCTCACTACACACCTACTGCGAATAAGTAATGATACTAAAGGAAGGCAATTATTTTGCTAAACTTGTGCTTCCCAGTAAGTCTGGGTGTTTGTTTTGTGTAACCCCTGACACCTTCATCTGTTTATATGAAATGCAGAATAACAATTTCACCTCTCAGCTATGCATAAAGCAGGAGGTATAGGAAGTACATGTTAGGATGTATATTTTTCCAGTTTTCGCATTGTCTTGATGAGAGCACTGCAGCCCTGACGCCCTAAAGCCGAGGAAACGTATCAGGACTAAATGTTGAACTGCTGACTCCTTCAAAATGGTTAACTTTGTTCCCCCAATATTTTGCCTACTGATTTTTTGGCTACTGCAAGCTTTAGTTAATAAATAAATAAAAAATGGTTTCATACTCTAATTCAGATAGTGATGTGGAAAAGGCAGTAGTTTGCAGATCATTCTCACATCAATCCTTCAATTTGAGCAAATATATTTAGTAGAGAAAAAACTCATGATATAGATGCAAACAGAGTATTGAAAACTTCTGTTTTTTTTACATCATTACTATAACCAAGATGACAACATTTAATATTAAAATATTACATCAAACCAATACAAAATGTATTAATGAAAAGTATGTTGAATACCTGCTTTAAGGTATTCAACATACTTTGATATATATTTAAATATATTTAGTATATTTAAAGAATCATGGAGCTCTGCCTGCACAGTGTCCTTTCAGTACTTCAGCCAACAGAAGAGTGTTCATCTGGGTGACTTGTTGCTCTTATGGGTTAATCAATTTGTTCATCAAATGTATAATAAATTGACAGAAATCTTATTTTCCAATATCATCATGTCTTCCTGTGTTGTGAAAATGAAATATTGTGAGGCGAGTATTAAGCAGATATGGATGCTGAAATTATGGAGAGATTATGTTCTGTTTTCCATGTTCTGCTAGTAACTAACAGACCTTCTTATTGGTGGTTTTTCACCAGTGCTGCCAGATGGCGCAGTGTGGTTCACAATATCTGTGAGTCAACTTAAAAATGTGACAAATGTTCTAAAACTGGAGACAGCATTCAGCAAATGCATGTGTCTTTACAGAAACATTGCTGTTTCTTTTGACCAGACTCTGAAACGCGGTGGAGATAATCCCCTGGCTGAGGCAACGCCACCAACCAATGCAAGGGCGTTCCTAATGCTCCCTAGCAGTCAGAGGAAAATGAAGAATGGAGCATTTTGTATTATGTTTCACTAACAATAAATGATTTATTTTATTTTTATATCATGATAGTCGCGCTTTATTAAATTAAATAAGGCACTTTCAACTACATGTTCATAAATAATACATTTTTAAAACACTTTTCAACTTACAATGCAGTTTATGTGGTACATGATGGCTGATGATTGTCTGAATCTGACGGTTCTAATGCAGCTCAGTGGGAATTTAAAAGCCGTTTAGCTTAGCATGTTGAAGCGCTTCCTGCAACAAAGCTCATCATCAGACCAGACGTTTACTGTGACTCAGCTCAGACATATTTACTCTGTCCTGTCAAACTTTATTAAGAGTTCTGAATATTAACCACCTTTACCTGCTTATGATCTTGGTGCATACAGTCTAAATTTTCCAATCTTCGTGAGACATTTTATAACCCCGTCTAAATATTTAATCAACTAACTGTTTATATAGGAGATGAAGACCAAATTTATCTCCTTTAGTAGTTGAATGTAAGTGAAGGTGACATTATTTCCATCCCAATGAGGAGGGAAACTCTCTTACATCTTTATTGGCAGCAGGAAGACGTCTGTGTGAACTTGATTATGACTCATTTATGTCGGTTGTGGAAGTGTTGTGTTCAGTTCAACTCTTTGCTTTGTTGACCTCGCATGTCTTGCTGCTTTTACTGAACGGGGCGTTTTCAGGATCTGGACTCATTTCAGAACCAAATGTTGTCCAATACCTTTAGCCTTGAGGAAAATGAAACGGCTCATCTCCACCCCATTGATCAACAGCAAATCTAAAGGCAGACATGTTAAGGGAGAACTAATTGGGGGCGGGGAGCATATCTCATTAAGCCTCATTAAACCTCATTAGGATAAAGAGGATAAAGATCAGAAAAAACTCCAGAACATTCCCTCGATTCATGATAATAAATATGCAGCCTGAACGCATATTTACGTCTGCTTCCTCTGGTAACTTTATCAAAGTGGAAGGAAAATATTTGCTATGGGTAGAAGAGTTCCTACAAAAAGAAACTCAAATATTTAGTTGTAAAAGCAAAAATGCATTTATGTACATAGCATGCTTGTAATAACTGTAATTTAATATAATTCAACCTTAAGTAAAATTCCGATTGTGATGTCCAGAGAAAACAAACCTGAGGTTATTGGAGCAGTTAAAGAATACAAGAGAAAACATAATGAATGGATTCCTGTAAATGTTTCTTTTTAAAGCAAATGTGTGAAAGTTGAATTGAAAAATGTCAACAATAATTTCACCAGAGCCTTGTAAAAACAAGCCTTTGTTTTAAACTCTGGGCCATTTCCTATTGCTTGCTGGAGTGTGTTGAAGTTTGAAATGATTGAATGTGATTTTCCCCAATCACTAACTTTTGACTGTGACGTATGAAAAGCACCAGGAATGTAAAGGAAGACATGCTGCTCTCTAACCAACCCCATGGGGATGTTAACCCATTGGGCCACAACGTCTTCACCAGAAACAACGTGACAAACTTTCCTCTTGACCCGACTTTAAATGCTCAGTGTTTGAAAGCGTAATCAGCATGAACTGAAGGCTTCGTTCATTTCCTCTGCTGTCATTTCAAAACTACAACCTTAAGCAGACAATGAGCCAGATGAAACTCATCCTGAGAAATCAAGCTCAATAAGAGAAATGCCAAACAAAGCACTAAAGGTAGATGAGAATCACAGGGAATTGTGTGAGTTATTAGAGGCTGGATATAAATGTGTGTCATACTTTTATTTTTCCTGGAAACAATGCTGAAAACCATCCATCATTGTTATTTCTCCTCATACTTTGTGTTGCTCTTTCAAATACCATCCCAATAAATATCAGTAAAGTTTTCTATTCTAAGTGTGACAAAGGCATTTATTCAATGATGGTTGACAAAAAGTAAGATGTAAGCCAACATAAAGCTGGTTCTCACTAGTTTCTTTACAAAATAAACTACAGAGCTGTTTTTCAAAAGCAGCTGAGATTGCACAATTAGCTGTGTTTGTCTTTCATGTGGTAGAGAAAGGGAGTGACTAACCACTTCAGAAACACTGTTGCGCCTGTCCCACATATCCTCCTACACAGATTCACATCGCTGATCAAACTGTACACATACCTGCTATTGTCTCTCTGAACTGTGTGAAAAGATGCACATTATGTTTCAGGTCTTCAGAGAAAACAATTACGCTAGCCTTGAGTTTTATTTTCAAGGATTTTCTTATTAATTCTATGGCTGCCATAACATCGACTGTGTTAACATCTTCTTATTGAGTTCTCAACCATTCTAGATATTTAAGGTCTAGTGTTCATTACTTCAAGGTTATATCTTGATTTACAGGCTGGTATCCCATCATAGTTTCATTTGCTGTTGTAAAGATTGTGATAAATCAAATGCATCAGATATAAAAACACATACATGTCGAACGGTACAATCAAAATATGACTTGAATTTCTTATGATCCACTTTGCACAGTTAGAATAAAATGTAAATCAAATGTGAGAAAAAAAACAACATTTCCTGGAAATTGCTAAAAAATCAAAGTAAAAAAGTGTCAAAAACTCTTTTTGTAATTAATACAAAACTTCTAGCAGGTGTTTGGATTGGCTTGCTTTCAACCAGCTGTGACAGCTCTGACGAAAACCCACTAAGATACGTGACCTTGCTCTCCATTGTGTCTGCACGTGTGTTGGCAAGCAGTTCTTTATAGGGCTCAGCAGTCTGCTTTGCTTTTGATCGAGCAGGTAAAACACACACCCTCAACTCTAGTTGATATCCATAAAATATGTGGAAAAGGTCTAAAATTAAACATGTCACACTATCAAACTTTCATTTTGACCCTGAAACCTGCCATCCAAACCTAAACATGGTGATTTTAATAAACTCCATGTGAAAACATGTTGAATCAGATGTCTAATACAAACACCATTAGACATAATGTGAAAGGCTAATTAAATAAGAATAACATAATGGCAGATTTGTTAAATGTTGCTTTAAGTAAAGCATAAAACCAGGAACAGCATTTCTCTTTTCTGCTACATCTTTGCATCTCAAAAGGTCAGAAATGCATGTGTAGGCAGCTGAAGATGACTACAAGGTATGTAGCAGTGAGTCATATGATGATACTCTGCATCCTCACACTAGAATGGATTCAATAAAATCTGTTAGGAATATAAAGAGTCAACTATTCATCTGCAACAGAAACAACGATTTGATCTATTTTTACTTTAATATTTAAATGATTCTCTAAAGCATATCATTTGCATAATGCAATTATGATATAGGTGACATGTTTTCCTTGGTTTTAAAGGCTACTGATGCCTGACAATATAAGTGGAATCACACCACAATAACAGTGGAATCAGACATTTGTAGCCACTCGTCATCGACATGAATATCATGCTAATTTGGGCTTTTTATAATTTATTTAACTTGTTATTTTTCCTGGAAGTTGCAGTGTTAAAATAAATAACTTCACTGAATCCTGATGTTCCAAAGATTCTAAATTACACATAGATAATGAAAAACAGCCTCAGTAATATTTGGTTACATGTCCAGTCAGTTCACACTAACAAGCTTCCTGCATCATTCTGGTTTGGTTTTTGTTCACTCACAGGGTTGAGGTCTGGCCGTTCTAAAAACTTCATGTTGTGTTATTTCATCACAAATCCAGTTTTGATGATAGTTTGGGATCATTGTACTGGTGGGAAACCAGTACAGAGTGGGCTTGAAACAACTGACCCAAACTGTGTCTTCAGAAGAAAGTAAATTGGATCCAAACTTTAAGAACCATTCAGGACGCACAAAGGTTCAATCCTTTGGTAAACCTGAAGACGCTGGATCTCCAGCCTCAACAAAAAGAGAAAAGCAAATTCTTCATCAACACAATTATGTTATTTGGCCACAATTAAACAAACATAGTGGCTAATAGAGGCTTTCAATCCTAAAACCATCATAAAAACTGAAAAAGATGGTGCTGGTACCGTCATGTTGAAAATGATTGAGCTTTAAAACCTGAACATGTTCCAGGAAACCAACCAGTTTAGACCAGCTCTCCCATTTGACCCATTTCTGATAACAATAGTGATAAAAATTTCCAATCTACAGGTAGAATTATACCAGAAGCTTGTTAATATATAAATTACTTGGACTCAAACATGACACTGATCAATGGAAAACAGAAACGAACCATTAAGTCAGTAGTTGCTGTTCCTTAGAAATTGCTTCGAGTGTGTTGTTCTTTTTTCCTTTGACTTTTACAGATCTCATAGTTTATTTTCCTCCTATAACCTGCCTATTAGATTCTTTTGTACAGGTCTCCCAACAAAATTATGAATCATGTTGCTATAATTTAAGGGTTCCTAACCTTTAAACTGCAAAATGACAGACCACTCTGAGAACAGAATATTGTGCTTAATGCAGCAAAGGAGGCGATCTTAGGAGCAGAGCTTGAAACATTATACGCCGCTGCTGCAATTAGAAATGACTCAGAGTTCAACTATAATTCTCCATATACAGCATAAAATGGTTCCATATTTAAGATGTAAAAGTTATTTCTTAAGAAATGCTGATTTTCAAAGTCAGTGAAAATCTGTTTATAGATCATAAACAGTGCAGTCACAATCACACTCTCAAGTTTTTGCACTAAACATTTCAGAGTTACTGTATGCTGCAAATCACAACACAGAAACCATGCAGACATTCAATGCTTTGCTCAATTCTGATTATTTCCACTCATGCCAGCGCTCTAAAATCAGCAGTTTTGGGGGATAATGTAATTTTCATAAATAAAACGATGCAGAAGCATCTGGTACACATATTTATGAAAATGGATACAGTACAGCCAGTAGTGGGAACACATCTGGTTATCCGTTAATGTGCTAATGCACTAATGCATCAACAGTGGAGCTCATTTTTGCTAACTTTTAAAACATTTAGCGCACTTAGATAATTTAATTTTTCTGGAGAAATTCTGAAGAGTGAATTGACTTGGCTGCTTTATAAGCTTTCAGTTGAATACATTTCTGGTTATGGTAAGAATTATTCAAGTAGTTGTTTATATTCATGCTCTTATTTTGAAGTGGCTTAAGATGCTATGCAGCAGTTCCGTTTCCTGTCCTGATATTTCCTCCCTCTTCCTCTTTTTGCCAACAATTTTATTTTAAATAAGAAACATACAGGAAAAAATAAAACCCACAAAGTAGAGAAGAAGAAAGAAACATAAACACAAAATCTAAGAGCATCATAGAACATCCATACCACATTTTAGTGGGACAAAGGCATGTTTATAAAGTACAAATACTGTACACACACGTAGTAATCAGAATGCATGGAATACTTCACTGACTGAGTCCAAGTTCAAATACAAACTATGATAGTGGAAAAGTAATGTAAATATTTCAAATACAGCACAGGAAGGATGCTTCATGTACAGGGACACAAAAGGTTAAGTGTAGCTAGCTACAAAAAACAAAACAGACAAATTTTTAAAAAATTATGACATCCAAACAAAAACTAAAATGATATCTATAAACATTTTGTTCATTTATTTCAGAAATGGACATTTTTCTAAATTCCAGGCCTAACTACTGAGGTCAAAACCTCATTTTGCTTCTTGCAATTCGCATTTTTAGGTCTTTTGAGAAAACTTTAACTCTGGCTGGGTCCTTTGAGCCGAGCTGACCAAAAACAAAAAGCCAAAGTTCATAAGCTGGAGTTTGGCTTCGACTCACAACAATAGCAACAAGATTCAATGAAATGATTTATAGCAATATTTTCTGGTATGGAAGTGATTTACACTGACCCATAGTCCATACAGTTACTCAGCAGGTTAGGTCATTCTGACTCACTGTGTTGATGACTTTAGCCGTCAGTCTGGCTGTGGAATAAATATTCCAAGGGTGAAATTTAAAGTGATCTAATCCCATTGTTCTGGCTGCCAGTCAACATGACCCGGCATCGACCCCATAATAACCACCTGGCACAGCCTGGATGCCACCTGAACACTGATGTATGTATAATAATCTATAATTATCACTTAAACCTTGACAGAGGTTGTTCTGTTCTTCAGATCCAGTCTCCTCATGTTCAGCTGTCAACCAGAAAACTCCGGTTCCTCCATGACAGAGCTCTGCTTCTCTAGCCAAGATCCACCCGCAGCTCCATAGACAGTAAAGCAAATATAATATGTTCACCATTAAGAATGAAACATTTAAAATTACAAGTAAGCCCTGCAGACTGTGCTGTCCTTCGCCGCTGCCTGCTGTGTGCTAATGGCTACATATTAACAATGTAATAATCCATTTGACTTTCTGCAGTTTCATAGATTCACTGTGTTGGAGTCAGGATCAGTTTTCTCCCAAACGGTAAAAGTCCTTTTACTCATCGAATTAAAACTATTACCTGCCTGACCTCTGAAGCTGCTGTGAGATAATATTGTGTTTTTGTGTAGAAGAAATACTTCATCCTTTAGCTAACATCATATTTTATGCATTTAATTGCTCAAAGCCTTGCATCACTGTTAATTATGAAAAATCTTACAGAACACAGAAAGGCTTCTGACCCCCGTCTTTATCCACCTCATTTACATTCAGAGGATTGTTATTCATAAACTCACAAACCAGAGAAGAAATGTGAGATTGTTTTCCCTCTATCATTAATAGTTTTTCATTTTCTTTCCTCAATTAATTCATGATTTCACTTGTTCACCCAAGGCTTTGATCTTTACATTTAATCTGTTTTAGTTTATAAAGTCCACTGACCTTAACCCTAAAAACTCCATGAATTTATTTATTTATTCATTTATATTTTATTGTACCTCCATTAAAACAAGTTGAATCTGGTTCTTTTATAATTAACTCAGGACTTACAGATACTTCATTACTGCTCAGATATGTTTGGCCCAGAATCTAATTGGCTCTTGAACAAATTTACACATCCCAGGTCTATTTCTGTCTCAGCTCTACTTGTGGCTCTGATTGTGTCGTTGTGTGTGTGCATCATTAATGTTGGTCCATTTAATATCCATTTTACCTCTGGAGGAAATGTTTCATTGTAAAATGATGCTTGTTCTCTGTTACTGTTGCACCTGCTGCACTGTGGGACAAACAATGTATTAACATTGTATGCAAATGATTATGATAATGACGGCATGTCAGAGTTATGGAGAACAATTCAGAAAATGTAAGATATTTCAAAAACAACAACTAAATAGAACAATACATTAATTCAACATAATATATATTTTCATTTAACTAAGTTATGAGTTATCTATGAAGAAAAACAAAACAAAGGAATAAAATCAATTTTCATTGACATTTTATGAAAAGATGGTATTTTAAAAATGATTTATGCCTTTTTGAAACATTAGTGGATAAATCTTTTTTCTACGTTAAAGTCAGACTTCTTTTATAGTTACTGAGCAATGGCTGGAAGCACTCTTTGCCATCACCCCAATCTTTAGCTCCCTGTCAGATTAAAGTCTGGACTCTGAGCAGCTGAAACATTAAAATTATTTTCAGTCAGAAGAGTCAGGCTGGTCAAACATGTTTCGGTAAACGTACATGGGTTATGAATAATTTGGGACTGTACATCCGTTTTCTACACCTGCTTATCTTTGCAGAAAGTGGCAGAGCTTCGGTTGTACATTTGACTTTTTCTGGACTTTTGTTTGTCGTTTTGTTGGTTGAGGATTTGCAGGTTTGGACAATTATTTTCTCTGCTCTGGACGCTGTGCAGCTGAAAGGACTATTTTATTCTTTCTTTTTCGCATTTGAATAGTTTTGATGTGCCACCATGGCAACAGTGTGTTGTTATTCCAACTGCGAGCCGCTGCTTAGCATTTAAAAAGCTGAAATAACACCTGATCTGTGACCTCAAATCCCAGAGGAGCTGATAAGAAGACTTCCTGGATGCAGAGCAGGACGAGAGAGCAGAGAGAGGAGGAGGAAGGTCAAACCATCTCTGTTGGTCATAACGGGAAATGATCATATCCAACTCCAACGGCCAGATAGATTTAAAGGAGCAGCAAAAGCAAATGAGGAGGATTAGCAGGGCTTGCCCAAAACGGATGGCGTCATCGGGGACATGTTAGTGTGGAGCATCATGTCTGCTGCCCGGAAACTGAGCTGCTAGCATGTCATGACAGTAAGAGTCTTCAGTCAGAGGCCTCTTCAGAATTACAGCCACACTGACTGCTACTGTAGTCTGCTGGTAGCAGTTTCATCTCTTCACTGGTTAGAGTTACAACATTTCACATCAGTTTGGGACAAATAAAGTGTTTTTGAATTGAATCGAGATCACAGGAAGCACAAAGGGTAAAGGGACACATACCCCCACCCCCACCCCCACCCCCGCACGCACACACACACCCCCACGCACAAACACGCACACACGCGCGAGTGCACCCCCCCACACGCCTACACACACACACACACACACACACACACACACACACACACACACACACACACACACACACACACGCACACACACACACACACACACACAAAATCTGGGCATTTAA
Organism: Xiphophorus maculatus; assembly: GCF_002775205.1. Taxonomy (NCBI): domain Eukaryota; kingdom Metazoa; phylum Chordata; class Actinopteri; order Cyprinodontiformes; family Poeciliidae; genus Xiphophorus; species Xiphophorus maculatus. Next base: position 1,635,855 of record NC_036465.1, read on the forward strand.
CCTACATTAATCAAACGTTACCTTGCTGTAAGGCAACACGGCTACCAGCTGTTTCTAGTGTTGTTTGTACATACAGACCTATTCGATGAAGCAGAATATTAATGAAAAGTGGATTTATTTCAGCTGCTCCATCACCACATGAGTTACATTGATTAATTAGACAAAGACTGATGTTTTAACACCTTTATTTCTCCTAATCATGGTTAATCTTTTGCTAACAGCTAAGGAAACAAAAGCAAAGGAGGCTAATACCTGCTTAAGGTTGTTATTTTCAAAAGGAACCTAATCTGACAAATGAGACCCATAGGACACATTTCATAATTTAATGAATAAAATAAACCCATCTATCTATCTGTCTATCTAGTCGTCCTCATAAATTGATACATTCTGAGTCAGAATTTGCATCAGCATTTTTATTGTGGCTTTTTTCTGTGCAAAAGCAAGAAAACACATCCAGTTGCCCCCAGAGAAGGAAGGAAAATATAGCACCAGGGAAGGAAGCCACACATTGTATAGAGGACAAGGTGACACTGCTGCATGTACTCCACTGCTGACTCTGTACATAAGTCTGGAATACAAACATTTTTCCACTATGGCCACTCAGAAAGCGTTATACTTGTGAGGAAGAAGCAGCGCTCTCAGGGAACATCAGGTAGTAGGTGGCTGCGTGGGATGAAATGCCTGAAATAAGTTATGGCCACAATTATGGAGGCTAAAGTGGTGTGGCACACAAAGGTGTCTCTATTGCTCATTTCTTTTATTTACTCTGAGTGGCTAAATGAATGAGAAGCCATCTTGCTGTTTGTGTTCATGCCTTTCATTTTACAAACAGTATCAAGTGGTGCCTTAAACTGCTGTCTGCTAAACAAGTGAATAATGAAGATTTAGATAACCAATTAGGACCTTTAACAAACTCCTCTCCTCACATCACTTGAGCCAGCAGAGCACAGTTTGCAGCTTCAGCACAGCTCTGCGGGATGATCTATTGCCATGTACATATTCCCAGATATCATCTGGCCTCATTTGTCAAAGTAAGCTTATATAATGAAAAATTATATCTGTAAGGCAATGTATCTGTGGCGCTCAGGGGCACCGTGTGTTCTCACTTCACCTTTGTGACTTTTCTTTGAGTCTCTGTCTGATGGGGACAAACAACATGTATGCTGGAAAACAAAAGAACAGCAACATGAGGGGTTCTTTAATGTGATTTCCCATTATTTCCCACATGCATTCTTCATTCTGGTGCTTTCACATCACCACTGGCACTACGGTCAGCCTACAGGAGATGCCTGCTGTTATTTATTATGTCTTAATAACTGCATGCCTGCCAAGTTGGAAAGTGGTCAATAAGAAGAAGTGGCTGTGAAAGCGCTTCGTATTAAATGTGTCAGTGGTTGTTGAAAATAGAGTGTGCCTCGCCGCTCTGGGAAGTGAAGAAAAACTGCATTTGTATAAGGTTCACACTCAAGCCTTATTTGACATGCATTAGAGTTCAGTTGTAGTGTTTAGTCAGAAACTTATTTTGCTTGGATCGGAACCAACAAAGTGAGAACGGATTTCTGCAAAGTGAAGGGGCCTACAGGCAATACAAGTCTGGGCTTGACACAAGAGGAATGAAATAACAAAGATGCAGAAGAAAATAAATTAAGTTGTAAGACGAACATTATGCACGTTTTGGCCTCTATGTATCTTATAACCTCCATGTTTACAAAGAGTATGAATAAAAAAGTCAAGGTGTGTTTTTGAATTTCTCTGAGTAGATTAGGAATAAAGAACTTTAGTCTCTTCTTCTCTGTGTGCATGCTGCAGTTATTAGTGTCAATTTAACCAAAACCAGAGAACCGCAGTAGCTGCATCTCCATTACAAACAAACAAAACTTTGTTCATATTTCACTCAGGTCAAAACATTTGGTGTTTCTATTGAATAAGAAACGCAATTAAAATCACATCTGAATAAGTTTGTTCCCACAATAAATTATAAAATGTGATGCGCCATCATTGTCCTGCAACAAAACATTTATAAAGTTTTGTAATCACAACATTTTGCCTCTTATAGGAAACTGTATGATCATTTAATTAAATCAATAATAAACATAATCTAAATATAATAATAATAAATGATCTTATCTTATATTTATGTTTATGTGTTTCTAGGTTTCTTTTGCTGCCTGATGATCTGATCAACCCATGATGTATCATCTATAGATTTAATGAGATTATAATGCACCTTTAATATTGTTATTGTTGTGAAACACAAAAGGCAGCGTCTGCATTAACTGCATTAACTGGAGCTGCGTTTTAAGAACATGGAAATTATGCAAAAGAGGAAGTTGCTTCTTTAAAGGGCATATCCTTGATAACAAGTATGCATAAATCATTGCTGGCATTTTTAGGTTTTCAAGCAGATAATTAAGTTGGAGACACATTTCTGACACCATGACAGCCGTTTCAGGAAGACCTTAAACACAATCTGCTCCACTCTGTTGTTAGTAGAAACAGTCTGGAACTGCAAAGTGTCATAAAGTGTTAATAATAGAAATCTGATCATATTGTCAGCAGTAAAGCCATTTCTGCTGAATCAATGTGGCGTCGCCTCCTGCTGCGACAGAAAACAAACAGCCAAGAATCAGGTCAGACTGCAGGAACCTTCAGACGAACAAAAACCAGTTCTGATGCCCATTCTGGTCAAAGGTCACCCAGACTCGTACCACTATAGCTGCTGGTCAAAAATCAGGTTAGGACAGCTCATCACTTTAAAAGATAATGATGACTCTACAATTTCTATACAAGCTCCCTGATCTTAAAGTCCCTGAATCGTTAATCTCATCCATTAATCTGAGATACTCCTGATTTTCTCCTCTTCATAGAACAAATTAACAAATAAATCATCATGATGTAAGATCACATCTGAGGAAAAGATGTCACCATCAGTATTTTAATGTGCTAATAGTTTTTAGCCTTTAAAGTACTCTTCTTTCCCTAAATACATTTTTCTGGACAAATTCTAAATCTCCAATTTCCTTGTTGAATAAAATGTGACTTTATGTTGAAGTTTTATTTATCGACTGTTAAAAATGTTTCAAGTAGTTCGATGTTTATATTCATGCTCTTATTTTGAAGTGGGATAAGTTCAGGTTCCTTCCCTCATGTTCTCTCCAATAACTTTATTACAAACAAGAAACAGAAACAAAAAACATGGACAATAGAGGACAAGATATAAACAAACACAATTTACAAGGGCATTATAAAATATTATGCAAATTGTAATGTAAACATTAAATTGGGGCTTGATGGTATTGTCTTCAAGGACGGTTATAATTTGAATTCAAGTTAGCGCTTTAGCATTAGCTTCCGCTAATAACTGTGTTTATAAGCGCTTTAAGATTAGCAGAGCCGACCACAGACAGACAGGCAGGCAGGCAGGCAGACAGGCAGGCAGGCAGACAGGCAGGCAGGCAGGCAGGCAGGCAGGCAGACAGACAGGCAGGCACACAGACAGACAGACAGACAGACAGGCGTTCACAGATGCATTAAAGGACTTGTTAATTTTCTGACGTTGGTTTTGAATAAGATGTGCACAACTATTTCATCTTCCTCAGTCATCAGCCAGCAGAAGAAAATTCCCTCCAAATATTGGAAATAGCAATCAGACTCATTAGCGTTTTGAACTTCAAATAAAAGAAATATTTAATGTCTACTTTAGGATGTCTCTAATATTTAAAGCAAGCTGATGTGAGTTTTGAATAAATATAGGTTCAAAGCCAACATTAACAAGCTGCAGTCTCTGAGTATATTACTGTGATGCCTTTGGCAATTTTCTTTTTCATACTATGTCCATAATCTGCTAATCGACAAATTTATCTAGTGATTTTTATTACACAGCACTACAGATAAGTATTTCCTTTTACCCACATTTCAAGATCCAGAGGCTCAAAGGTACTTCAAACAGAGGCTGGTTCCACCCTCATAGTTATCACATTTTCTATTTCTATGCACTTCATGGTCTGTTTGATGTTATTCATGAGCTGTAACTGGAAGTAATACAACTGCAAGGGGCCAGAAAATGTTTTTGAATACAAAGTGTGGGCTGCTGTGCTTCAGACTCGTACACTGAGGCCTCCCTGCCCTTAATAATGCTCGGAAATTAAATGTCGCCTATCAGACATTTGTAAATCCCTTCTGTTTGTGGATCATGGGAAGGTTTTCAGTTATTTGTGAAATCCTGTTAAGGGTTGGTTTTAACATGTAGAGTCATAATGTGGATGATCTTCTTGTTTTTGATATTGGTTTATGGAGGAAAAACAAATGCATGAGATTTAAATGATGAACTAAATAAATAAGACTTAGACTGCAGCAGGCAGTGAAGACATCAATAAAAAAACATGGTGGAATAAATTTAATACATCACATTCTCTGATGGTTTTATGATTCAGTGTTACATTTTAAACAACTCCACAAAACTATTTATTCTGTTTGGAGATTTTTTTACATTACATATTTACATTTGAAGGTTGAACATAGAAGAGCAACACAAACATGTTGTTACAGATTTAACAGTTAGTTCTGGACTTTGAGTAGGCCATTGTGAAGCTTTGACCTAAGCCACCATTTATCTGCTGGAAGTTGACCCTGGACCCCAGTCTCAGGTTTTCTTCCTGGATTTATCCGTGAATCAGAAGCAGGAATAGATAAGAATCAGATTTTATTCTGTTTATCTCCATTCACATGAATCCTCCAATCAGCTCTGTCCAGTTCCTCTGGTCCTTTTTCTGATTTTCTGTGAAGAACGTGACTAAAGGCTGGCCTGACATCAGATTCTTCCACCTCAGCAGCGGCTCAGTGAAACTAGAGTTACCATGGGTCATCTCTGAACTGTTCCTCTGATTAATGTTCTTTATCTAAAGCTATCAGATTAAAGAGGATGGACAGAAATGCAACAATGAGTTTCAGGTTGGTTTTCAGAAAATAGCTTGAAATCCAAGCAGCCTCCTTTCTTCCTGACCAACTCCTTGTTCAGATCCATCACAAAAACTTCCACATCATGCACTGAGATATTTCTGCAAAGCACTGCAGTTCTCTGGGCGACTGACATGACAGAACTGGATTTTAGAAATCCTGTTTGCCATTGTGATGTCAGATTATTAAACTGGACTGTAATAACTGATCCTATTGCAGTTCTTTATGCATGACAATAAGGATTTATTACTGTACATACAGAATATTTAAAGTGTTGCTTTCACTGACAGCCTCTAAATAAAAGAAGTAGTGAAGGGTGGTTCGGGCAATTTTTTAAAACCCTTGCAGAGAAAGTAGTCGGCTAAAAGACTTATAATGCATTCCTCACTACTCTGGGGGCGGAATAGATTAGCCAATGCTGCTACAGAAGGTGGCTTTGTAATTTTTCTTGAGACTGTAGATGATGTTAAGGTTTGTATCTCATTATCATTGCCACCAAAGCAATTTTCAGGTCCTGCTGAGATTGTTGTGGCACAGCAGGCGGAGAATACTGAGATGTAATGTGCTTATGAAGAGCAGAAAAAAACTCTGAAACCTTTCCTGCATGTGATTTTTCTCTCTCTGTGCCATGGCTCAGATGTTTCTACTGAGTACTTGTTTGTCATGATGCAGAAAGGCCTCAAATATGTCTTTTTACATGCAGTTTATGTTAAAACGATTGATTTTAGTCTGCGTTCATCATACTGCTGCTTTTCATTTGGGTAACTCTTGTTTTAACTTTCCCACAGCTTTGAGCCCAAGAAAGACCCCATGAAGAGATTATCCTTCACCCCTGCACTGTGTGAGTGGGACACAAAGTGCTTCACTTTTTCAGCTCTAATTTGCCAAGCCACTCCCAGCCAGTTCCTGCTCCCTGTTTGTTGTCTAATTCACATGCCACTTAGGCTCTGTGCTGCTGTCTCTCTTTGTGTTCTCCAATTGCATTTTTCAAAATCAGCTTTGTTCCAGTGCTGCCAGCATCAAAGTGCAATATGCCTTAGCACTCACTTCATGTCAACATGACATACAAAGCTGATTATCTCTAGCAAGAGAGTCATTTGGTCTTGTCACTGCGGAGCATACGGCAGCCATATTGCTTTATGAGTTTGTTGGCTGAACATGCACAAAGCTTTGGGGGCTTTATGCTGGTTTGTGCTATAATGAAAGTTGAATCCCCACTACAAATGTCCTTGATTACTGTTTTGTTTCCAAATGTTTGATAGGACGAGCATCCATTAACGCAGACGCTGCCACGAGTCAGCAGGGTACGCTCGCTCCTGTCTGTGGCTCCTTTTCAAATTGCAGGCTGTCTTTGCATCAAAGGTATTTAAAACAAACAACAAGCAGACATGATGCAGCCGCCACAGAGGCGCCACGTCTCCAAGGAGGGAGATTATTGCTAAACTTGGGATTTCTACTGGAACAGACTTTGGAAGTGGCACATAAAGCAGGGATTACACTGAACAAAGTTTTTACTCCGAAACCAACTTCAGATGGCGTGTGTGTGTGTGTGTGTTTATATAATTCTCTTTCTGATAAATGTGCTAGAAGTGGGAAATTTAAAAGATTCAGATGAAGGTTTAGCTCCAATCATGGAGGCAGTTTTTACAAAATGCAGCAATCTTGATGTGATCAGGGTTGGTCAATAAGAATTGTAGATTTTTATAGATTAGAAATAAATTTTGTTTGTTCTGTATATGTAATAAATATTTATTTCTGACTTAAAATACTGTATTAATAACTGATTTGTCTTTGATACCTAATTGAGATGGAAATATTTATGCTCTACATTTCTCTGAAAGTTCAAAATATTATTTTCGACATTAACATTGCTCAGTAAATTTTCAAATTAAAGTGTTTAGTTTTCGAATGTTTGTCCACAGATGATTAATTGGAAACACAATAAAAGTATTTTATCAGCTGGATGATCAGTTATATTAAAATAGAGAGATGAAAGTTGAGGTTAGTGTCAGAAAACCTTTTTCTCCTGAGAGAAAGAGATCCGACTCCAAATCCCATCTCTACAGAAAACATTTTTCTGTCTTGTATGAGTTTTTCATTATTTCTTAGTTTCTTCTTCGTTTTATGAAATTGAATTTAAGGTGAATGTCTGAACAGAGTGGAAAATAATGTATGGTCTCCAAAACAGGATTTATTTTAAGTTTATTCAAAAAATGTTTACAGAAAATATCTGCATTAACTCTCTAGTACAAAATGTTTCCTGGATGGTTATCAAATACTGTTGTGTGAAACTAGATAAATTTATTAAACATAAGGATTATTAATTCTTGTCTATTTTTTGGAAGTAACCAAAAAACGGAATAATACATAAGTTATGATAGATTAGCACTTTCTGAGCGATATTACAGCTTTAGAAAAAGCAACGCAGTAAATTAAAATACTCAAATTAGACAGAGGTGATGAAGTTCCTGGTGAAGGGAAGGCGTCTGGACTGGGCCGTGTTTGATGAGATGCTCTGATAGTCAAACATGGGGAGGTTGTATGTAACCTTTCCACAGAACCGGTTTTAATGAGGCCTCATCATTGGACTGGCAGTCTGAAAGAGGTCAGGAATGTTGTGTAGGGTGCAAGGAGAGACACAGATTACATGAAAAACTAGGCCAAAGTCACCCAGAAACTCGGCACTAACAGCGTAAGCTAAGCACACATTTACAAGTGTGCTGCAAGGCAGATTATAAAAACTAATCTCCGAGTACAAAAGGCTGGTTATTTATTTAACAACTGAGAAACAAACTTTTCATCATCACCATAAGTATTGGTTTCCAACCACAGTTTCTTATTCAACATGGGTTTCATTTTGGATTGATGGATTCTGTTTCTGTTAATGATATTTGAATGTTTACATGCAATGATTTCTGCTGCTTCAGCTTTTTATGTCCCATTAAAACATTTCAGGTGAAGCAATAAATACCAAAAACATTTTAGTTTTGGTTGGATACGTTCTTAATCAGAGGCTTTTCGAGCATGAATGACCTGAGTAAGGTCACGACGCAGAATCTTAATCAGACTGAAGTCCAGACTTTGACTAGGCCACCCCATAATGAAACATAATTCAGAGGTTGAGTTGCTTGTCTGGCTGTAGCTTAAGGTCACAAAATGCTGTGTGAGCAGGAATGTGAGGCAGGAGCAGCATTTCTCGGGTCGTGGATCAGACCAGACCGTTACATGACCACCGCCTTGTTTCATGATTCAGTTTGACCTTCTTTTTCTGTAATGCTGTGTTGGTTTTACCCTAAATGTAGCAAATTAACAACTTTCAAAGTCAACATGTGAGAAGCTGTTTTTCCATCTGAATCACTTTGTTTTTTTACATTTTGAGACCAATCAAAGCTACATTTTAACCTCAAGAATGCCTGAGACATTGGATGCAAATAAGGAAAATTAATTTGCTACCATACTAAACTAGATTAAATTTTTCAGCAAAAAATATAACTGAACTGAAATTGATCAACTAAGCAACTCAAGATGTTTCCTTGTTTAAAATTGGCTCTAAGCATTTAGGAAACTTTACTTTCTCCTCTTTCTAAATCTCGTCTCGCTCCAGGATGTGCTGGACTCAGGACTGTTTCTCAAACAATGTTTTCTGACTGTGAAACCCTCAGAAAGGAAGAACAGAGTTTATTCCTCTACCTCCACTCACCCAGTCTGCAGGTTCTTCTTGTTCAGCTGGATGTTTTAAAGCTGTCTGATTAATCTGTTTAACGCCAGACTTATTGGTCTGTAGTTGAGGATCTGGTTTGGATCACCTAACAGCTCTGGTTGTGAAACAAACTGATTAGTGAGGAGAAGCAGCTTAACCAGATATTCAGAAGTCTTGCTGGTTAGCTTCCTGATTTACTACCACAGGAGATTTTCTTTAAACATTTGAGGCAAAAACGACATTATTATGATTAAAAATGTTCCTGCTCTGGGTTCATTTTTACTCCCTCAGAGTTTTAGTCTGGTCTTGATCTCAGTATTTCAGTACGGAGGTCTTCTCCACAATACTGAATTCAATTTCTGTGAATCAACTTTTGTTGGTTAACCTGAACTTCTGCTGGTGCAGCAGGAGCAGGAGGCTGCTGTCTGATTCCTCATCTCAATCCATTTCTTACTGCTCAACAAAGCTCACTAACCCCAAAAATACTTAAAACCAACGCAGAGGAACTAAATGTAACAATGCTCCGTATGTTATAATTTTAAATAATTGTTATTGTGAACTCACTCCAAGATGATTCAGATGAGTTTTCTATTCTCCCAGATTCAGATCATGGAATACAAACAGGACCAAGGTCCAAACCCGGGACCTCAGCGGCCATTTTAGATGAGCTTCATGCAGAACCACTGACTCAAGCGGTTGCATCAGCTGCATAACTCTGTTATTAAATAATTCATTTACTTCAGGTGTGCAGCAGAAACATGAGCTGAGGCTCCTGAGGACCAGAGTAGGAGACCTGTGAGATGTAAAAATGAATTTCATGGTTTTTGTTCTAATGTGCAGAATCATATTTTCAAGAGAAAAATGCAAAACATGTTATTCTTCCAAAAATTCCCTCCATGAATATACAAAGTGTATTATTCAGGCTCTGTCATTTTCCATTGACAAGCTGCATGAGGATTTATCTTGATGTTCCTCTGTGGAAAGATTCAGGCGTCACCAGATTTATGGTCAGCGTCTGTCTGGCATTTAGCCCTAAATAAATGTAGAACCCTTGTGCAACCTGTTTCCTAAAGAAAAACTGTCCCAAACCACTGACTTCATGACTGGAGTCAGATGTGTTTCTCTGATGTCCTTTCTAAAGCAGAGCTTGACCTTTGTGTGGGGCATCTTCATTTGTTGGCTGTCTTTCAGTATCTGCCAGCTGAAAGGTCACCTTCTCTTTGACAGGATGGAGAAAAGCATCACAGTTGAATTTTAAATCTGGAACTTCCTCGGCCCACTTTTCATCAGCACTGGTCAGCAAACATTAAAAATATGAATTCAAACTACTTTACAGGTTTATAATTGTATGTTTACAGTTGTGTTAACGTAAAGTCCTGCACATAAAACATAATGATGGTAATGGTGGTCAGTAAGCGTGAGGGAAACAGGAGCTTTCTCAGGGATTTGCAAAACTTAATATGACCAAATTATTGCAGAGTGTCGTTTCATTCACATTTCAATATTACAGACAGAAATTGGTTTAATTTAAAAGTTTAAAGCTGTTTTTCTGTACGACTGATGGCTCTGACATCCAGAACAAAACTACACTACTTTACTATATAGAGTGGTTAATAAAAGCCCTGCATTATTTTCCATTCAGGAACCAAACACCCACTGCCTCTAAGCACCAAAATGTGCTTTGACTGATCCGAGCGTCGAGTGACAGATATGGAAATGAGTCACAAGTTCCCACGCACACTTCAACTGTTTTAAGCTTTTTTACAAACAGTGGTTCAAACAACAAATATACAGTTACTGTGACTGAAATTTGTTTTTTTGAATTAAAATACAAATGGAATTTCACATAAAGAGCATAATCTGACAAATATGTCAGATATGATCATTAATAAATTGTCCAAAGGAAACATGCAAAAAGCTGCTCAGCTTTAAAATTATTAAAGATTTTCCCACAGAATACTAAAAAGGGTAAAAATATTTTTTTCAATAAGCTATTTTTCCCCAAATTAATAATCCTATTACAAGGTTTTATTATAAATGAAGAGATTACTGTCAGGTATCTGTTTTTAACTGCCTTTCTGGAAACAACCTCATTGGTTCAATGAAATTATGTCTGATTCTGAATGAAACATTAATGCAAGCAACTTTTCCTCTAATTATTCTGTTTTTTTTACATTTCTGTTTTACCCAAAATTTCATCTCAGTTTTCATTTCAACATTATCAATAATTATGTTTGTTTTTTTCTGTAACAGAGCAATTAATCAATCAGTCAATAAACAAACTGAGCCTGAAACAGGAGGGATAAATGATGGAGCAAAAAGTTCCTCTGGATCAGTTATTGTGTGTAGTTCTGTTTAAAAAACAGATACATAACTACATATTGCATCTTAATTTATAGTTATTGCTTCAGTTTAACATGCTAGGCTAGTCTCTGTTAGCATTAAGTCACAGTTTGTGTTTTTAGAGTAAACACCATCGAATCATTCTGTTAAAATTTCTGGTAAATTATTTCTGTTAAACTCACCACTGCTTGTTCCTTTGTTCAGATCCAACATCCACGAGGTGTGTGTGTGTGTGTGTGTGTGTGTGTGTGTGTGTGTGTGTGTGTGTGTGTGTGTGGGAGGAACCAGCCAAGCACTTCCTGTTTGTATAGGCTCATGACATCACTGATTACATCACTGGGTCAAACCAAATGAAGGGTTTTCTTTCTGTAGTTATTAATCTGTAACATTTGTTTTGTATTTTCAGTTTTGCAGAGGAATTATTGGATTAACAATCTCATTCCTATTCTTACTTAGGTTGCATATTGTTTGAACTTTTGTTATGGTGCATGTTGATGGAGTTTCAGGTGTTTCAGTCCAGAAAAAAATCCAGGGAGATTTTGACAACTGGAAGAAATGAACCCGTCTGTAAATAAAATCCACCAAGAAGAAACTGAAAATGTCTGCAGATGCTGTCTACCTACTGACTTCTTCACAATTTACTAGACTCTCATACACCAAGAACAGCTTCCACAGCTGAGCAGTGAGGAAAAGTTTCCTCAGATTATTGTCTGAGACTAAACAGCCACAAGAAGCTTCCACCCAAAGCAAAGATTAGATTAGCTACAAGGTTGGATGTGCCAACGTTTCCTCAGTTTTAAAATCTATCTCTGTTGAAAACATTAGTTTAGCAAGTAAAACAAAGTTGCTTTACTGTTTAAATGTATTCAAATACCATTTTAATAGATGTATATACAAAATACATTTTCAAAAATGTGAATTTTTTTTGATGAAGAACAAAATATTTGATGAAGTGTCTTAATTTCTTCACTACTGTTTAGAAAACCAAGTAACTGGACAGAGAACACATTCACAACCAAAACAGAAGTTTAAATATTGAACATAATTATAATAAATGCATTCAATAATGTTGAGAAAATTCAGATATGAATATGGTGACCATAAAATCTTGAGTTTAATGAGTCACAGCAAACAGCAGCCAGCTTGCTGTTGGAGAAGCCAGGAAATATTTATTTTCCTTTTTGGTCTTCAACTCTCACCAAGGCCTGTAAACTATTAGGATTGAAATTACAGCCAGATGGCTAATAGACTACACATTGTACGGCAGATTTTTCTAAAGTGCAAATACAGCAGCCTGAGATCCATCTCCCGTTTCACTGTTTCTGGGTTTATTTAGTATTTTTAGTGGGAGAAGGTTTTTTTGATCTGCAGTGTAAAATCTCAATGCGTTCCCTGGTGCTAGTTTTCAGTGAAAAACTGCATGAGAAAGATGTTTCATTTAGCAGCTTCTCTTTGTTATGGGTCTGTTGTGTCTCCCAGCTTGGTGCCATCGATTCTCCTGGTGAGAGAGAGAACGAAGCTCCTAATTCTCCTGTTATCAGCATTTCTCGGTCTCTCAATCAGGCCTTATCTTAGCATGCTGCTGCTTGTATAATGACCATAATAAATATAAAGAGAGAAAACGACAACCCTCTAAATAAAACTATCTTAGTTTTCAGACAAACTGTTTAAATGAAATGAATATATCTACAATGTAAAGGAGCAGGAGATTCTGAGAAAATAAATCTCTATATTTTAAGAGTTTAAGATGAAAATGGTTGATCCTGAGCATTTCTTACATTATGAGGTGTTTAAAGAAACGCTTCACTAAAACAATTATTCCAATTATTCATGGGAGTGAGAGAAAAACCTGCAAATACATTCGGCAGCCTCTACAAATGTTTATGATTGACTATTTTAAAAGTTCAAAGACAAAATGTAGAAACTCTTCAACAGAATCTACAGTCTTTATATCCCACCTGCAGACACAGCCAATCAGTGCCAGGGAAAATTAATGCTGCTCCTGGATTGGCTACTTTGCAAAAGCCAGCCAATAGCGTCTCAGGTATTATTGATCATTGATTATTGATCATATGTATTTCAACTTCTTAACCTGCATTTTCTTTTGTATGCTTGATAAAAAATATCCATGAAAATGTGAATTTTACACAAATATTTTCACAGAAAGAGTTGCTGCAGGTGCGTTCGCAGGATTCTGCCTTGTAATTTAGGTAATGATAATAAGCAAGTGGCCTTTATGATTGTCAGTTATTGGAGAAGAGCTGATTTTTAAATTACTTAAACAACACATGATTATACATCAGAGCAGTCCGATTTGTTTTTAAGGCTTTCAAACAAAATGGCTTCTGATTGGACCGACTGCCTGCTACTGCATTGATTATATTTCTACAATTATTGGTAAAAATCTCTAAACTTCTTAATTCAAAACATTTTGGAGTAAAATTTTAAAACTGGAATCTGATAGATTGCTATGAATTATGCTGCTAATCTTCATCTCTCTTGCAGGGCAGAAAAAAATGTGAAGAGTTTTTGCATTTGATAGCATTCATTATTTTATAGGACAAAGTTATGCAGTCTTTGTTGCTTGATTACTGAGTAATTAAAACACTCAGTGATCAGACAGAGACCTAACACCAAAGAATTAGTTAAAAAAGTAACAACAAAAGAAAAAGAAGCAGATTATGGAGTGTTGTGTTGTGTTGGTAAAACTGGTGGTGGTTTTTACAGGAGAAGCAGCGTCAGGCTGCGGACCTTCAAAGTAAAATGAACATCTGTGAAAATCTGTTTTCACCATAAATGATTCTTAATTTTGTGCTGAAGAAAATTTCCAACAGCATGATACTGCCACTTATGGGATGTCGTTTGTAGGCCACACAGCCAAAAACCTACAAATAATTTGGGTAATTTTGCCTGAAATTAGAGAAAAAAATGCTTTTCAAAGTCAAATGTTCACAATATGATTCATTCATTTATATATGTCACAGTTTCAAACTTAGCAAACTAATTAATTTACCAACTAAAAATTGAACTCCATTCTAAAAATGTAGTTAGCAAGATGCATATTTAGTTGGATGCTTAATAACCTTTACAGGTAACAAAAACCCCGAACCGCCATAAACAGGAATGATTTAAACTTCCTGTAATGATCCAAAGAACAGACAGCAGCTGCAGCAGGACCACAGGTGCATCATGGGACGTTCCAGCTTCCAAATCATTTACATGAAGCTCCACAGCAAAGGTTTGGCGACAACAGGCTAGAAGCTCTGGAGTGGCCCAGTCAAAGTCCAGACCTCAACCCAGAAGAGAATCTGTGGCAGGATTTGAAAAGGGCAGGTTACAGCTGATCCCCTCCAGCCTGACTGGTTAGCTTAGCAGGAAGAGAATTTCTAAAAGCAATAAAAATGGTAAAACATCCAGTGGGGGGAATTATTTTATAGACAGTGTAAAATAATTGTCACTCTGCATCTCCGTCTAACTGCTTTGTACCATTAAAGACCCTTTAAATTGTACAATGTCATCAATCTGAATGTCCAAGGAAGTAAAAAAAAAATGCAATTAAGCATTATTTAGTGATGAATGTTTTTCTACTTTACATAACGATGCGCTGTCGTTTCTCATGCACCTTTCCAAAACGCAACATGGAGGCAGCCGTAAACAACATCCGTCGACAAGCAGGCGAAGATTTATGAGCTCCAGTCATGTTTATCTGTGACAAGTAGGACAGAACGGTGGACAGTGAGCCGCTCCGAGGGGCTTAACGCCGGAGAGAGGGAGAGAGGTAAAGACACGGGAGGAGCGAGGAGGAAACGCTCATGAACGCCTTGCAGTAAGCAATGGGAAAATTACTTTGGGGAGGCGTTGGGGGGTCATATGATACAAGTCAGCTGCTGATGCTTTATTTTCCAGTTGCTCACATCGCCAGTAGGAAAACAGAGAGACTAGTCAAAACGTTTAGCTTGTGCCAAGCTGCTTGTCCTACTTGTTTGTCCCAGATCTGCTGATGCAGTCTTCTCCCCGACTTTTCTTCTCCAGCTGTGGGCATTTATTATTCACACGTTGCTTTTGATTTCAGCTTCTTGCTTTGCATGAAGATTAGTAGTTATGTTTTCAAAGCACTTCTAAAAAAAAAAATGATAATCAAGGTGTTTGACTCTTCTGCCCGTCTGGTCTACACCACAGAAGAAGTCAATGTGTTCTTCTGTGGCGTCGAACAACACATTCAGTTCACAGTTCATTCACTCACAGCAGATCTGCATGTTGAGAAGATATTAGGATGTAATAGCAACAGAAAGCCAGCTGGATCACTGCTGTACATGAGGTAGTTTAGTGCTGCACTTGTTTTAAGCTTTTATGATGTAAACATCTTGCAGCTGAGTAAATTTTTTATTTCATACAGTATAGCCATCAGGAAGGACATCAGTATTCGGCTTGACGCTCAGGTCCAGGAAGCTCTGCTTTCATTTCCTCCACGTCACGCAGCCATAAGTGATACTTGACAGAACATCATAATGTGGAGCCAACTGGGCTTTGTGAAGTGGTTCTCACAAGTTCATAAAAATCTTATCTGAAGATGTTTTAAACGATGTGATTAGGCTTCAGAGTTCATATGAAGAATCCCACTGGTTGATAACTCATCCTCTTTATAATTAATTTCTCTCTCATGACACACCATATCAGATTGTGTGCAGATACCCTAAGACACATTATGCAACGATTATGGTGAGAATTACACTGTGTGGGGAGAAATTATTAATTTGATCAACATTCTGTGTTATGTTGCAGTCGTGAACTGAGTGGATTTATTTGCTTTTCAAATGTTTCACAAGGTAAGTTTGACTTTTTCTGTTTGGATAAAATGGAGCTTTTCTAATATTCTCAGAAAAAGCATCTTTTCTGCAGCTTTTTCAGCCTTAAAGCCTCTTTGCTGCTGGTCAGACTGTGACTTGACCGAAGTCATTACTCTGAGGTCGAGTCACGGTTCATTTAAATTGTGGATTTATTTTACCGTCCTTTATCATTTCCTGCAGCCCAACATTTCCCGTAAAATACTCCATATTTGCAGCTAAAACTAAATTATAATTCTGTCAAGGCATTTCAGCATTTCTTCTGAACTCTAAAGTGCACAAGGTTCATGAGTGCCCACTCTTAGACCTTCCATCTCCTCTCCTTTTTTCCCACCAAGTCTTTCCGATTCAGTGGCTAACATGAGAAGGCTAATCTTGCAATGTGCACCTGCTGCAAGGATCAACAATAAGCCTGTCACAGGGGGAAAGTAAACAGCTAGAAAACCCTTCGGCCATGTGCATTTCTGTTTTCTGTCAAGTCAATTAAGCAGCAAATGACCCCTGACTCAGCTGGAATACGACACGTAGCACAGGACTGCCTTTAATTCATCAAAATAATGATCAGTCTGCTGATTGCATTTACTCAAGCTGAAAGAATACACAAAGTTAAAGAAGTGTGTAAACAGAGACCACTGTTTTAATCTTCAGATCTTATTGTATAAACTGGTTATTCAGAGGAAACCTTTGATGAATCAAACTGAGATGATGATGATGATCTCTGGGTCTGTGGACACACAGCCACGTGAAGAGGACTAGGCCATAACTGAGTGTGTGACTGACTATAACTTTGTGTTCAGAACTTCGTCTCCACCAGAACAGAGAGATCCTCCTCAAAACAAACCATGGATCACCAGAGACCTGAAAGAGCTGAGAGACCCAGAGCCTCTGGAGAGATGAGGGAAGTGATCACAAAACAACGACAGAAAGGAGGGGAGTAAGATGCTCTTACTGCAGCTGGAGAGGCTGAACCGGACCAAGGCTGCAGGTCCAGAAGGCGTCAGGCCCAGAACCATGAAGGGTTGGGAGTCTGACCAGGTGATGAACAACATAGAGAAATGGTTTCTTCATAAAGCTGAAAACATAAAGGACGACCCAGAGCATCCTCTTCTTCAGACTGTTACAGAGTGCCTTCAGTCAGAAGCTTCCTCAGTGCACTGTAACACTGGCCTCTACAGGAGATTCCTCCTGCCACAGCCATCAGCTCCTACAACTTCCTGCAGGATCTTAGATACGACTTTTACTTTAGTGTTGGGATTAATAAAGTATTTATGAATTTAATTTACGGAAGAGCAACAAGAAGAAAGTCGCCGTTAAATGAAAACTACCTGAATGAACTGAACTGACGTTTGTTATACAATAAATAAATATTAAAAACTTCAAGGGTCTTAAATATGGAAGACACTGCAGGGTGTTATTTTACTGTTACTGGTGGATTTTTTGAAGATTATTCTATCTTGGGATAATTCCTGCATATTTTGATGATAAACTGTCATTAATGCATTAGATTCTTCATAATGTGTAAAGACATGCAGACACCAGCTGTGAGGCTGAGATGGTTGGAGCTCAGGACTCGTTCTGCTGCTGTGGGATAAATCCCAGTGTCAGGACTCAAACTGTGACCTGTTGCATGGCAGATGGACTGTTAAAGGTGCAGAACTTACAGAACCCGAGTCGTTATTTGGGTTGAAGTAATTGTATCGTTGTTACTGTGAGCAGGCTCAGTTCTGCTTAATGAAGAAAGCTTTTAACGTCCAGGACCAGAAACATCTTGTTCTCCTTCTGTTAATATGTTTTAAAAATATTATTATTTATTGGTGGCTTTCTGTAATAACTGTATGTGAGTGCAGCCCTGGCATGTTGTGCTCATGCAGTGTGTCTTCTGCAGTCACAGTAACATTTCTGGACTGATGCTCATGCTGACATCCAGAAAAAGCCTAAAGACACAGATTGAGTCCAGTTACTGATTTCAGCCTCCGGTGCAGAAACACAGCAGGATTCTGATAGATTCAACACATATTTCATTGTGACTGTATTTATAATCCAAACATGTTTTAGCTTCTAAACAGTAACATGTCATACAGATTATTCTCAATGAGAGACTGCCCTCAGAGTGATCATACTTTTTATTATAAATAGATATTAAACTTTTTTAAATGTGCTGTCACATGAATATTTATACTCTGTTACTAATCCGAAACCTAAAGAGGAATTTCATACAAGACACTTTTGGACAATATTTTTGGAAAATATATTTGCCTTCTGATTAAAATAAATAAAATTAAGTGAAAAACATATTAAATTCAGGGCCATGAAAAGTAAAAACAGACATAAAATATAAAAACTAAAAATGATCAAATCAAGGCAAAATAAGTTTCTACATGAGTTAAATTATAATTTATACATTTTCCATGTTAAATCAAGTCAAAAGAAAAAGCTTCGTAGTATAGATCCCTGAAGATTAAAAAATCTTCAGTTTTTACATCTTTATGTTTTAAAGATACAGAATTAAAACCAGCAGAATTGTTTTCTATATATTTTTGGCAGCCGTCCTCCTGCTCTGCACACTCAGTGAGTCACATTATCCGCCTCATAACCTCTGACCAAGTCCAGCTGAAAAAGGTTAAAATCCGGAGAGTTAACCCTCCTGTTATGTTCGTTTCTGAGGTACAGCAATAATGTTTGTGGGTCAATTTGACCCGGGGAGTGTTTAATCATGCAATAATATCAGAAACCAAAACATTTTTTTAATCTGATTATTAACTCCAATACTAACAATTTCAATCAATATCTGTGCAATTATGTTTTTTTTTTTAATTTCTCGTAAATAAAGGATCAATAGCGACAACTTACTCATTTACTCATTTGGACATAAAAAATGTAAGTTACACATATTTCATTACATTTTTTATGTCCACTGAAAAAAACTTAGACACAAAAAAACTATAATTTCCTTGAAATTGATCTTTGGTCAATTTCTCTATATTACACTTTTTTTTTTCAATGGGTGATTTTTATAATTGAACTTGTGACCTGTAACTGTAACACTAACTGTAACTGTTACACTAACTGTAACACTAACTGTAAAGTTACACTAACTGTAACACTAACTGTAACTGTAACACAGTTACCTGTAACTGTTGACCCTGAACACACTGTTCAGGGTCAAATTGACCCGCTGATTAAAATCAAGATAAATGAGTGATGCAGAGAGTTTTTATGTTTTCCTCCACTTCTGCTGAGTGTCACTCAGAGTGGGTGGAGTTTGTCCACAGGAACAGAAAAGATTCCCGTCAAAAGTTGTGTGAACACTTTCTGCTTTCTCGCAGTTTCCTAGTGAAGTAAAGAGAGTAGTGAGAAAGTGGACTTGTGTATATCGGGGTGTGTTGTGTGTGTGTGTGTGGTAAAATATGGTTCATAGCTGCAAGGAAACATATATATTTTACATAGATAATGTTCGGGTCAAAATGACCCGAACATTTGCAAATGTGTAAAATGAAGAAATTTTCCATTTATATGCAGAGTGCACCTATTAGAATAGAATAGAATAGAATTCAACTTTATTGTCATTGCACTGTCACAAGTACAAGCAACGAGACGTAGTTTGCATCTATCCAGAAGTGCTCTACGAGATATAGATATTTATTTACAGATGTACAAGACTATGTATGTATGGACTATAAGGGGTTATAGCAAGAGATATAGATATTGTGTATAAATATAAATATGGGAGCTATATGCACAGATTATACAGAATATACAAGAATGTTAGGGAATGGATTATACGTATATGTACTGTATATAATATAGTACAAGATAAATAATGGCAGATAAAATTTACAACAATAAGCCTGCCAAAGGGGGAAAGTAAACAGCTAGAAATATTAAGACAAATAGAAAAAGTTTCATGCAAAAAATACTTCCAACTATTTTAAAAAATGCTTTCAACTTTAAAACGGGTCAATTTGACCTGGAACATAACAGGAGCGTTAAGATGTATTATTATCTGAAGGCTGTTGAAAATGTGAGCAATAACATTTCTGAAACTTGATAAAGAAATTCAGCCGACATCATGTTACAAGCTGATTATGTTGTCAAGCCAAGGGCTCATATTACATCTCATTACTGTTGGGTTTCTACCAAATACTTTCTAATCCATCCTCTTTCTGTAATTCACTCTTCTGCTTTCTGTAAAAAAGAAAAATATCATTCTGGTTCATTTCTACAGCTGCATTAGAACTGGTCATATTGATGAGGAGGTGAGTTTATGACAAATATTCATGTTGGGGCTGCATCACCTCATCACATTACTCCATGCACTTTAATCATTTCTTCCTGCATCCTTCATCAATAATATTAATTATAAAACATCTAATCTTTGCTTCGGTTTTCGTCCCCTCAGACTGTTGTCTAAAACTGAATTATAAATCTTTAGATGAGGTTCAGACCAGCTGATTCTCTTTTATCTGCTCTGGCGTCTGACATGATCTCATCGTTTTATTTACTGCTCCTTGTTTTAATATAAACTGATTAAAACTAGATTATTTCCTAAATAACATCCTGTGGTTTCTGATTTGTCGTCGTCGTTGGTTGTTCTTGCTGTGGTCACTTCATGGTGCTGCTAAATGCTACAGCTACGTCTCAGCTCCACCAAGACAAAACACTTTCATTTACAGAACGTGTTGAAAACAGGTGACAGGAAAACAAAATATATATTAACTTTCTATTCTAATGACTGCAGTTCATCATTAAAACGTCCTTTACATAGATAATATAATCACCTTTTTTTCCCAGAGGTCTGAGGCAGAGTTTTCAGCGAGTCAGCCTTATGTTTGATAAAAATGCAGTTTGAGGATGTGGACTAAGCAACTCAACTCCAATCAGCCCATCTGATCTGCAGGGTCAGCTGCTTGAAACATTGCTGGCACTCGACAACCCTTCAAGCACTTTATTACAATCTGAGAGAGTCTGAGAGCCTCGCACCAGCAAACATAAATGTGATCTCTCAACCAGTAATCTCAGGCTGAAATATTTCAGTCATCTATAGTTTGAGTCGAGACAACTGGGCCTGAACTCTGCTAAAGGACCAACTTCCTTGATCGGAACGTTTTCACCTGCTTTACAGCCAGCGTTTATCCACTTGTTCTCTCTCTTGAATCATCTGGATAAATCTAATCTTGTATCTGATTGGCTGTTCAGAGAACAGCTGACACATTTCACAGGTCTGTTTATGATGTTGTGGGCTGACCTGCCTGTGGTTTGGGGTCAAAGTTCAGGTGTGATTTGAGCTTTCGAGATGCTAATCAGCAGCTCACCGTTGTAAAAACAAAATCTTTCTGTCATAGTTATGCATTAAAACAATTGTCCAAAATTAAAAAAGCATGACCAAAACTCCTTCCAGCTAAAATCCAAAACCAGAATAAATGATGGTCCCAACCTAAACATGTCTGGACCAAAGTCTGCAGACAGAGCAAATCAGAACTAATGTAACAGAACAACTGTAGACCAATTACATACATAAATTTACAACATGAATCTTTATATATAGCCACCAATAACAGTGTAAATGTTTACTAATAATCAAAGTTGAAATATTTTCAAAGAAAGAAAAAAAGCCCCAGTCAGAAATGATGTTCTTCCTCGGTGTTCTGTGAGTTAAGACACTAATTATCTGCACCAAGGTTTAAAAAGGGACTTTAATCTTTTCCTTATTATGTCTTTAATAAATAAGTTAGTACATCACAATTGGCTTTGTATTAAAACGAGGTTGAAAAAGATGTGACTGAAAGAGGAAATGGAGCAGAAGCATGCAGAGTTGTCTTGACGATCTCATTTGTCAAAGAGCCCAGCATTGATTTCAGGAGATAATTGTTGAGTGTGTGATGAAGGTCATTTCCCTGCTTTACTGAAAACGAGAAAATCTTCAGAGGAAAACTAGCCTGCTCTATTAGCAGTTCATGAGCCTATAATTATTGGATTATGATATCTTCACCACCTCAGCTTTTTCTTTTTACATAAAGGCCCAATTGTACTTTAATTCTTATGTATTTATTTATTAATTGGTAATAAGTAGTTACAGTATTAAGTTACTGACGATTTTTTTTTATTCTAAAACAATCTTTTAGAAACCTTCTGTGTTGTTTTATTAAATTAATATTTTTTCTACTTTCAATCTGGATTATTAGAAGAGAACAAAGGTTTGAACAGAACGGCGTGTTTAAAAGTCACAGTGCAACACATTTGGATGTCTCTCACGGCTTGCAGACATTTTATATCGTCTGAGAAAAGAACATCAAGAAATCTCACATCAAAGCCACCTTTAAATCAGCTCCTCGTTTGTCATGTTTTAGGAATTTGGATTCACTCTTTTGATGTAGCTTTCAAAACCACTCAAAGCCACAATGTGAGTCATCTGTGTGTGTTCTCCAAATGCTTGCATAAGGCGTAAAATGGATCTAATTTAATGCACAAGTCAGAACAAACAGTCTGTCCAAGCTAAAGACACCTGAGGTGTTTTCAGGTCCAAACTTATTTGAGCCTTTAAAATCTAATCCAAGTTCATCAAAATTCAACACTGCAGCTCATTTTTCAGCCATGGAAAACAAACCTGCCATTTCTTTAGTACCATTAATACAACATTTCTATGTCTCTTTATGGAAAGCAACACTGTGAGCCACATAAACCCCAAAACTAATTTCTTCTGAAATGTTTTGAAGGAATAATTACTCATTATTCACATTACTGAGCCAAAAACCGTCAGACCTGTAATTCAGCCGTTAGACAACGGTAACCTGAGCGAATACAAAATGCAGTTTTCAAATGGAGTTAATTAAAAAAAGGGATAAAAGTTATCCAAGCCATGTTGACTCCACCTAATAGCTGCTTCTGCCAAGCATGAATGGCAGAGTTCAGATAATACCAGCAGCGTCATTTGGAGTGAAATCCAGACTTCTGTCTCTGAAAAAGGTTTTCTCTAAAACTGTTTTGTGGTGGATTTGCTGAATTATGTGAAACTGAAAGTCAAAACCTGATAGTTGGTCATTCTCCTTCAGGTTTCATTAAACACTAGAAGTATGGCAACCCCAAATCAACTTATTCTGCTGGCTGAGGACTCAGTAATCTACTAACAGCGTCTAAAGCTTATTTACGAGTAATTATACTTTAAATAATGACTTCTTGTTTTAAACTGTCACTCAGAAGGATGGCCCTCTGAAGCCACGAAAAAAACTCTAAATTTGGCACAAAAACCTGAAATTTATTCAATTTAAATAATGTTTTAAAGTGTGACTTTAGACATTTTTAGTTGGAGGTTTTAGGTTTGTTTTGCTGTTTGGTGATCAGATCATTAAAACGTCTTATTGTGATCATTATTATGCTGGTTGTTGAATCTGTCAGTGATTATCTCAATTAAACATTTTGTTAGAGTTGAAGTGTGAATACTGGGATTCTTATGTGTGTATGAATTTTACCACTGCTGATTTAAAAGATGTAATCAGTTAGCATTGAAAATAATTTGACCTTTGATAGATCTGAGACAAAGTATTTCATTTGACTGATTAATTAATTATTACCAATTATCGTTGCCTTGATTGTCTGTTACAAAACAACTACTTGTTATTAAGTGCTAAGGCTGGGATTTAATTAATACAACTGTGATTACATGTGGATAACAGTAGGACAGAAACAGGACAAATGGATTTCCTCTGGGTCACACAAAGTGAACGTCTCAGTGGTGAACAAACGTTCTGCATCTGATCCCAGTTCCTCCACAGAACCGTCGATCCTCTCGGCTCTTTCAGAAGAGTGTACAGTTTTCAGAAGAGCAAACAACCTGACCAGACACAAGAGCTCCCAAAGAGAGGGCCAATTTTAAGAAAACACTGAAAAAGCCCAAAACATTTCAGACGGAGCTGAGAAAAAACATCAAGATGAAATCTGAGAGTTCGGCGGTTTGATGTTTGCATCGAAAGGACAAAACTTCAGGAAAAGTAATTTCATTACTTTGGGTTTTGTTTTAAGCTGTTAAGAGAAACCTTAGATCTAAAGATAAAATAAATCATGCAGAAGAAATTAAAGCCCTAAGCTCTCTTCCCCAGGAGGGAGAAATCTCCCACTGGTCAAACTGGAGAATTCCCAACAGTAATGGTTTAGTTTTCTTTTAACATATTTGTTGTTTGGTATAAACCAATTAGCCTTTAAATATGTTCATGTCAGTCCTTTGGGATGTAAACTTATGCTGAAGCCCCATAAATTAGACACATTTTAATGTGGCATAAAAGGTAAAGGAGTCCATAAGCTCGAATAAAAATATTTAAATATTTCTCCATGTTTAGCTCCAGGAAATGTTTCCTTTATTATACAGCACAGTTTGTTTTTAAGGAGTGTCTGTGGTGATATTCCTGCAGTCAGAACCTCTTCTTATTGTCAACCACCAGCAGTGATGCTTCTTCAGAGCTGAAGCAGCAAACATGAAGAAAACTGAGAAGGCTGCACTAATTAGGAGTGCAGCAAAGCCTTCAGTGGAAAACATGAAACACCAGAAAAAATGTGTTTTTAATGCTTCAAAAGAAAAAAAATCTGTGTTTGGATGGCAGAACACACTCTGAAAGAAACAGAAATATAGAACAAATACAGATGACTATATATATATATTATAAGCACATATATATAACTGCTCTCACTGCCAGAAGTGTCTGTTTTTAACGCTTTAAAACTTCAGACCCGTACTCTGAGTGGCTGATTTACATGTTTTAATTTGCAATCCTATCACTTATTGAGTTGATAATGCACACTGCTTAACAAAGAGACATCATTTTCCTTCCAAAATGGTTCAGAGTAAAAAGCTTGAAGAGGCTGGGAATGCCAGGCAGAGCCGCTCCAATGATGCCTTTCACAAAATGTTTTTGATTGGAGCTGAAATAACCAGAAATTCAGAAATTAAAAAATTGCAGTTCCACTTTATACAGACCACAACTGAATAAATTAAATGTGGAAAAGAATGAATTAAAAGTATGACATGTCCACTTTAAGAGTGAAACTTTGTGTTTGTAACGGCTGTGAATCAGCAGTAAAAACCTACAAATCCCTTCTGTCAACAACCTGCTTACAGGTTTTACATCAGCTTCTTGTAAATTATGAAGATTGAAGAAAAAATCGTACACTTCAGGATATTTGTATAAATTTGACAAAAAACCAATAACTCTTTCTTAAAATTGGGCCTAAATGACTTTCATTTAATCCTCAAACTGCCACCAGAATATTTCTTGTTAGATAGACAAAATAAAACGATAAAACATAACACTCCCACTGACAGCAAGATATTAAAGTCAGCGTTCCTATCCAGTATCAGCCATGACTGGCTGACATGTGCTGCTGTACCACTCAGTGCATAATATGAAAAAGAGAGTTTATTAAAGGCTTCCCTGACAATGTACTGAGTCCATCATCCCAGTCAGCCTTTAATTATTAAATGAAAAAGCTCCTTTGTGCCATAAGAAATAGAGATTTTTACTCAGGATGATTAACATGTGTTGATGTGGCTCCCATTGTAGTGTTTGGCAGCCAGCTTCTCTCTCTGTGGAGATGCAAACATTCAGTTCATGTTGAACAAGGCTCACAAGAAAAGAGTGGGAGCTGTGAGACAAGCAATTGCCTGGTAGCTAGGCAACCCTGGAGAGCTGCTCTGGAAGACCTTGAGATGTCTCCCATCATGTCAAAAGCAAGTATTACACTTTGGGAAGCCAGCGAGAACTCTGGATTTTTCTGATCTACTCAGAGTTTCTCAGAAAAAGTCAATGAGATGAATCAGAATTATGAGAAGTGAATAAACTTCAGATATGATTTTTAACTAGGCCACCTTTGAGAATTCAACAGAAAAGACAGTTAATTAGGAATATTCAGTGATAAAATTATTGATCATGATTTCAAACAACTTTGTGGAACAGAAACTCAATTCAAGAGTTTTCTGATAAGAAGTCGTGTAAAATGTTCTGTGACTGTCTCCTGCTACGTCTCACCTCTGTTTCATTATTCATGGCTGTTTGGCTTTACAACACGGACATCTGAAACGCTGCGCTCCTGCTCATGCACAAATGTCTGGCTTTGAGGGACTCCGGATAAAAGCAAAGCAAAGTGATTCACCTGTGGCGAGAGGAGCTCTTTCCTTTTAGGGGTTGCTCACCCACACACAATGCGGGTTCAAAGTGTCCTTATTGCAGTGAGCCAAGGACAAAGTCCGGACACAGACTGGGAGAAAAGGACAGAGGAGAGAGGAAGGAGTGTGAGAGGGAAAAGCACAGTGACACAGGAAATGGAAAGAGAATGGGCCAGAAAGTGCTGGTGATGGAGGCAGGAATAGAGATGGGTGGAGGGCGGAGGGTGAGGACGGAGTCGCTCCTCCAGATGTGAGAGCAGCCTGAGTGTGGGCTCTCAACGAGAACATTTTTACTGAAGAGCCTGTGAGGAGCCTGTTGTTAGGTGTGTTTGTGTTGCTAATACTCCATTTCTAAAGGAAATAAATAACATATGGAGGAACGATGAACATACATCCTTTATCAATATCAAAGACAAAATATCACTGAGGAAGAATATCTCAGTTGCCATGATAAAATTATGTTTTAAATTTAAGATTGTTTTGGTTTCTTAATCATGAGAGAAAACAGATGAAATTATATTGTAAATGTTATTATTCAGAAATGTTCACAATAAATAATAAAGATCTGAATTTATTGTAAATTTCCTGGAATCAACAAAGATAAACATAAACCATATGAGATGTTAAGCTTTTCAGAGCCAGAAAGAATCTTCTGGAGTCGTTCTGCTTCCAGCGCCTCTGATCAGTTTGCTGATCTTACCCATTCCAGAACTGGTTCTGATTTATGTTTGGGATAATATCCCAGTGAGAACAACTGGTTGTTCACAGCTGCTTTAACAACCATTTACTGGCTGAAGAAGCAGAAGAATTTGGAGGTAATTCTCTAAGATGTTCACACAGCAGGACAACATGATCCAAACCCAATTGTGTGACATATTAGATTTTTTGATGGCAGTCTGAAAGAAACTAAATCTGATATGTAGCTGATGGATTTCAAAGTGTCTGCTCTAGTTTCTATATTTTCATCTTTTCTTTACTTGTTCTCACAGCACAAACAGGTGGAAAGCTTCTGAAAGTGATTTGGTGCACAAGTCTTTGCTTATTTCATTTTTATTTCAGTAAAAAACCAAAGAAATATATGCCTTCAAGACGCAGCAGCATTAAAATGATCAAATTAAGTTCAACACTGTAAAATTTATCACATTATGTGAATACAGCAATTTAAATAAAAAGAAACAATCCCAGTTTAGTTACTTGCATCAAAGATTTCCAAACCCTGAGAGAAGACTTTCTGCATGAAAACTTCACATTTTCACTAATTACAGGATTTCTCCATAATCTACACTGGTAACAATGATGCAACGAACTTGCAAGAACCCCTAATTAGAAGAAACCCAACAGCAATCATGTTCATGAGCCTTCCTCCCACTGATTTCATCCTTGAACGATGTCAATGCGGTCCTCTGGGACAAAGCATGCTGTTAAAGATTCCATAATGAAGCACAAAAAGAGAGATGTGACCTCAGCACATCCCAGGTATCTGCATGTGTAAATACAGTCATGCTTCTCTTACTGCCGCTCCCCTCACGTTGTACAGCAAAAAACACAATGTTATGTAAGTTTCTATGGCTTAGAAACAGCAAAACATATTCATGTGGTTCAAATCAGAAAACAGAAAAACTAGAACTTGAGATGACTGGGTAATACATGAAGTGATGTGGAGAGCTGCATTATCTGTTTATACTGGGAAAGAGAAGAGCAATGACAGAGAATATATTCTCTCTGCATCTGCTTCAGATTTCTCCAGGCTCTTGATAACATTTTTTTATTTCTTAGCTCTTTCATCTGGTAATTTCATAACCAGTTCATGATCATAAAAAAAAAATGGCGACGGAAACACCCAGACGGGGGGCTACTTTTTAATAATACATGCAAATTCAGTTGGTAATATGATGGAGTCACTGTTTCCCATCAGTAAACTCTTCACACCAACCAGTCACAAAGGCTAAACGGAGATTTTACTGACATTTGCTTTTAATGTGAAAATTTTAATTATCAGCAGTTATACAGGAATCATTACTCATTACATAAAACCCAGAGAATTACAACAGAAGAGAGTTAGGATCCACCTTAAAACACTTTGAGATGTCTGAACTGAAGAGATTATAAAAGTCAGAGGCATCAGCGGATTGTTATGAAATAGAAAAATATCACCAAAGAATAATAGAGAACCTTTGGTCATATGTATAAAAATATGTTTACCACTGCAGCTGCTGATGCCTTGTGTGAATCACAGAATGCAAAAGCTTTTGAGCTCAATATGTCAAACTAAAACAAAATTACTCATAGTGATACTCGCAAAGGTAAAAACATGGAAAAGATGTTCAATTCTGACAGATGAAAATTGCAGGAGCTACTTATTTTCCTTTCTGAGAATCTAGTCTTGTTTAAAAGATTACATTCACCTCAAGATAAACAGAACTGAGACCAGAACAGCCCAAACAGCAGCAGAACTTTTAAATAACTGAGAACATCAGGGCTGCTGATGTTTCAACGTCAGGAGACACGATGCAGGAAGCCCTGCCACCGTTAGCAGCAAACCGCTTCATGTCGTCTGATCCACCAATCAAACGCAAGAGATTAGACACATGGGCCAATGGTCATCGCTGTCATTTTTAGCCAACCTGCTCGACAAGACAATATTTTATTTTCCATATTAAAAAGAAAAAACATGATGAACCCACAAAAAGAAAAACTATGATGCAAAAGTTTAGATGTTTGCCGTTTACTTGTACACAGTACCTTTATTAGTATAAGGTTGTATTTGGGCTTTGGCTCATTTTGTCACAACTAGAAACTTTCATGTTTTTAAAAGATAAAATAGTGCATATGTGTAGAGTGGAAATGGATCCATGGTTTGTTGTTTGACATAAGCAATTATTCTCTGCATACTTGAGGCAAAGTAATGACACTTGGAGACGATAATTCCTGCAGTTAGCTCAGACAGTCACCTTGCATGATGAGATCATTTTGCATGACATCATTTGGAGAGACGGTAAGAGGAGCAAATCAGGATTTTCACAAGGCCAGAGAACATGTGATGTTGCTTGCAAGTGTTGATGGTGATGATGATAGGTTTGATGGTGGCTGTGTGTGCA
Source organism: Xiphophorus maculatus (assembly GCF_002775205.1). Taxonomy (NCBI): domain Eukaryota; kingdom Metazoa; phylum Chordata; class Actinopteri; order Cyprinodontiformes; family Poeciliidae; genus Xiphophorus; species Xiphophorus maculatus. Next base: position 1,664,946 of record NC_036465.1, read on the forward strand.
GGAGCTGCCTGATGAATATCCCTACCCCAGATGGCTGGCTCTCCATGAGACGCAGCACACACACCAGCGTGAGGCTTCAGCGTGAGGCCTCCATCTTCCATCAAGGTCACCGTCAGCGGCGAGGGAGAGAGAACCACGAGAGAGTTTAACATTTCCTCTGCTGACAGCTGCAGTTTAATTGTTACCTTGTGAAAAAGATACAGCACTTTCAAAGAAGTGCAGACTTGATTCTATCTTTAGCCTTGTGTGGCGTGTCCTAAATTCACAGCATCAATTCAGTTTTTTAAAGATTCAAAACAAGTTTTCAAACTGCTTGTTGTAATGGAAAATACCACTGAGCGTTTCTAAAGATGCTGAAGACTTCATTAAGTTCAAATGTGCTGCAGATGTGATAACTTACTCGTTGGTGCTGCGTCCTCATACTCATGCTGCTCTAAAAATAATACATTGGTTTGTCAATACTGATGCAGTCTGAGGTGCTGAGCTGGATATAGTCACATTAAACGTTTCCGATCATTAAACAAATCTTTCTATCATCCAGAGAAATCCTGACTGAATAAAAAAGCACCGTTGTCAAAAGCTGGTGTGATTTATGAAAAGGTCCAGGTCTGACAGTAATCTCCACTGGGTGTGGCTAGCAGCAGTGATCCAAACGGTGGCTAATCACACTTCATTCAACAAGATTTTCATTACCTTTTCAAAACTTTAATAAATGACATCAACATTTGAAATCAGGTATTTCTATTTACTCAGATTATCTTTGTCTGATAAGTTATTGGTGATTAAAAGGAGAATCTGGAGGAGCACAGCCACTGCGCTGCCCTGTAGTGTGTGATGTAAAAAACAAGCTTATTTTGAATACAAATCTCTGCTTTTAATAGAAACAGCCTCAGCGGAGCAGTGAAACTACTGAGTCAGAGCGTATAACTTATGTGTGCCTCCAGGGTTTAATGTGCACAGTGCTGTAACAGATGGCTTCTTTAAGTCTTTCTTGAGCAAATTAAGAGATTTGATCCTGAGCTCTTTATACAAGAGGAAACGTAAAAAGCTGAGAACTTCACTGTGCTTTGTTTGAAGTCAAGGCTGATAACTCAGTTTTCATAACCAGCAGATGTAATTTTGTAACCACTAGCCCACAAAATACAACTTTTAAGATTAGAATATTACATCAGACCAATAAAAACATGTTAATAGAGAAATGTGTGAAATGAAAATGTTTTTAAAGGTTGATGGCACTTTTAATCTGACAAACACGCCTCATCAGATTGCATATTCTAATTTATTGAATGTAACTGAGCATAAAAAGCAGAAACTGCAAAAGCTAGAAAAATATGCGCAAATCCCTGCAAGGATAAATGTTTTCTGAGTCTTACAGCTGCTGGGAGGAAGGACCTGTGATGACGCTCCTTTGTGCAGACAGGATGCAGCAGCTTCATGAATTGTGTGGGAGACATTGTTCAACAGTGTCAGAGTTCCCAGCTGCACTGGGTCTGGGGAACATGCTAGGATGGAGCTAGCCTCGCTGATATGAGGAATATGTTGCTGAACAAGGTGTAGCAACATATGTGCCATAAATGTATCAACCACAGCAGAATTCTGCATTATTAATTTATTCTCTAATCATTCTTTAAAAAATGAACCTTCACATTCTCAGTTTAGCCCTCATTCTGTGATTTAATAATCAGGGCAGTGACTGAAACATTGAACTGTGGCTCAGTGTTATTCTCCACTGCCAACTTTGACACAAGTTATTGAGACAGTAATAAATGAGTCAGCACAGACAACAGATGAATCACCTTCTGACTAAAGATTGTAACTTTTGCTCCTATTATATGAGAAAATGTTAACTCTGTCAGTTTTATAAGGCATCTTCCCAAGTAGAGTTGATTAATGGAGAACCTTGGCAAAGTCAGTATCCAACACCAAGTCATGCACTGCAGCAGAAAGCAGACAGGGAGGAGCAGTAACACTGCCATGGATCCAGAAACGCTCCAGAGGTTTTTCTAATAAAATAAAAAAGGCCTAGATCGTAATTTTTCTTCAACATTTAGTGACAGTGACCCAAGAACACCCTTGAGCCAGGCAGTCAGCCAATAAAAATCACTGCTGACACTGAAAACAGCAACGTCTCCAACCCTGAAGACTCCGTCTTAATTCCCAGTAAAACATCCAGATGATGCACAGCTTTCAGAGGACATATTGTAATTCTGGCAGCCATGAAGAGGCCGACTCTCGCTGAGCGTCAAGGATAGAGCAACTTGACAAACTCTGCCATCTCCTAACCATATGACATTTATCCTAAAGGCTTCAACTAAACAGCCAGGCGCTCGATCAATCGCTGACCCATATTAAAGCAGCTGAGGCTTGGGTCACTTTATCTTAATGTTTAAACCACATGGGTAATATCTGTCAAAAACAGGACACAAGAGCCAAGCCTGCTTTTGCATTTTCTAACAATACTGTGACACTTTATGTACCAACAAGCAGCACTGAGCCGGACTGTTAATCAGCTCAGAGACGGCGCCGCATTATTCTCACTCTGGCATCTTTACATTGGTTGCCTGTCAGCTTAATGATTGATTTTTGAATGTGATTGATAACTTTTAGTGCTTGTCAAAGGCTTTGCTCTCAGCCATATTTTGGACCTTTAACCGTCTGTGAGCCATTGTTCAGCCCCAGGGCCTCAAGCTGTCTGCGTCTGTTGCTGGCTGTGCTGCACTGGCTCAAATAATAGGATCTTTCAAATCGTCTGTCAAGACACAGCTCTGCTATTACTTAATGCTTTTTATGTGCTGGCGTTTCCCCGTTAGCCATGTCTTTTTACTAGCCTTCTTGTTAAGTTCTGCATAAAGATAATGACTACATTTAAATATATGCTCTCGGTAGATGCCCCTTAGGCTGAAATCAGTTTATAAATGCCCCCTCTTAGCTTTAAAGCTATAGACGGATGGAGATGTTGGGTATTAAACAAAACTATTGCTTTCTAGGACATGTTTTTCACAACGTGGCATTCAAATAAAACCAGTGTTTACCTTTTACGATGCTGATTCAAGAAGCGTTGATATAAATGTTAGGTTGACTGATGACAGTTTATTTATCCTGAGGTAGAGTGAGAATGTATGGTCTGTTGTCTGATGCTTTTTTGGGAGGAACCAGTAATTTATTCATGGTTTATTCCACATGTGATAAACTGCAGTGATAAACCAGAACAACAGTAAGAGAGGGCCCAAAAGAGAATAATTAAATTGAACTTATTGATGCGTTCAATACGTATTTTACTGATTTTCAGCCTAATTTGTAGCCGTTAACGTCTAGATTTGACAAACAGAAATGTTAATTCAAAAGTCATTTTGTGTCTATCTCACTGAAATGAAAGCTGAAAATGTTCTGCTGTCTGATCGACTCAGACGGGACAGATAAGCCTCTGTACTTCAGATCAAATCCATGATTGTTATGTAGACAAAATGAAAACTTTTAAGGAATATACTTGATCCTAATCATCATTGAAAATTTCCAAAAATAATTAGTGGAACATAAAATAACTAACCAAAGAAATAATATGAATCATTCCGGGAGCTTATTATTTTCTCTCAGGCAGAAATCAAACATACAATAAGCTCCTGAAAGCTGTCTAATTTTTGAAAGCCTCCCTTTAGAATACATTTTAATTAAACTGAATCCTTCAACTTCAGAGAATTGCAGTATTGTTTAAAGAACAAAATAGCATTAACATTTCATACTTATCACTGCGAGCTAAAATAAACTAATAAAATTTAATATTAAATTCATTAAATCAATTGTGTTTAGTTGTCAGTTCAGACTCAAGTGTTTCCATTTTTCTTGTTTTTTGCTTTATGCTTTCTCAGTTCTGTTGTGTTGGACATTTCTGAAAACCTACGTTGTCTTTCATTTTGCAGATGCAACAATTATATTGTCATTAGCTTAAAGTCATCATGTGACATGCAGGCATTATGTTTACTGCAATATTTGGGAATTAGATAAAGATGAGTGAAATAAAGGTGATCATTTTACTGTTGATCCAAAAGGACATGAGTTCAAATATACAAGTGTTTTAGATTGTGATCAAATGGAGAAAACGTTGAAACTTAAATGTTTTCTCATTGCGTTGGTCTGATAGGATTTGGTTTGTTTGCTGGATGCTCCTGTTTTTTAATTGTTTGGGTCCAAGTCAACTAGTTAACCCAGTGATGTTCATGTCCAAACAAGTACTGGAAGTTTTGGATCAAAACCCAATAAACTCAAACCACTGTAGATATTAACAGAAACTGTAATCCAGTAAGATGTGCTAAATACGTCTGGAAAATTCTCCTTTTCAATTAAAGGTCAACAAATTTGGAAGAATTTGCCAGCAGGAATAAAAGATCTGAAAATGTTTCACTCTTCTTACATCTGGGATGAAGATCATCTTAAAGCTGCAGTTTGTAACTTTTATAAAAAAATATGTTTCTACATATTTGTTAAAACTGAAACTCTGTCCCAACAATAGAACATGAAGCAGATAAACCAAGCTCCTCTGTGGTCCAACTGCCATCTGCAGAAACGCATCGCTCCCGGTGAGAAACATCCAATCAGAGCCAGGAGGAGCTTAGCGCTGTCAAACATGCTCAGGTACATGCTGCTCTGCCAGGACGTAGTGACAGTTGCAGCAAATATGCAAAACACATTTTTTGAAAAGTTACCTGCTGCAGCTTAAACCAGACAACTTAAACAGCTTCCACTGGTCAGAGGCTTTTTAATATATATTTTTACTTTTTGCTGTTAGTGTTTAAATGTTTCTCTAATTTTAAATATTTCCATCATTTTAGAGGTTTAATTTTAAAAACTTTATTCAACTTTGCTCAGTCTGTAAGGCGTTAAAACAAAATATCACTTGGTTTTCTATTCCACGATTAAATAGATTTTTAAAAATACGGAAAGACCACATTATTTTATAGATATTATGTACTAGTTTTAAATTGTTCTATTTTGTAATATGTCAATTTGCCTGCTTCAATTGCTGTTTCATTAAACTGTCAATAACTTGTTCCTAACATCGATCCAAATATGGAGGGAAAAAGTCTGTTTAGATATAGACTTAAACACATTCAGTAAAAGGAACTGGATCAACTTTACAACCTCTGCATCATGAAAGTTGTTTCAGGTTCACATATGGATCTCAAAACGAGCGAAGGGGGATTCTGCAAGAGCAGCGTTTATCCTTCGTCATGTTTGCCGTTCTATAGTGGAAACAGCAGAGATGAAAATGAGAAGAGATTAGAAAAATGAAAAGTCCCTCGGAGCCATGTCAGGAGCAGAACCAAGATCCCAGTCCTGATAGAGATGATCACGTTCATCATTGTGTGCTTTTCATTAGACTTACATGAGTCCTCATCACTCTTATTGTCATCCCAACACGTCTTTACTCCCCTCAGCAGCGATAAGAGGAAGACGCTGCTGTTCTGCTCCAGAAGCATCACAGCTAATCAGGAGTTCCCCGGCTGCAGCCTGGTTGTAATCAACCCTTTCTGACCAGAAGGAAATGTGACTCAAGCTTCGGGTGTGGAATTTATTAACCCGTTCATGCATGAATTGTGTTAACCTCACCCAGCGTTTAATCCTCTTTTTCCAGTCATCCTTATGCATAAAAATATTTAATAATAATAAAACAGTTTTACTAATTAAAGATCAACATTTGTTTCAAATATCTTAGTACCAACACATTTAAAATCACAAGGAAAGTTTATAGTTTAAAACTAATTTTTAAGTTGAGTGGAAATTATAACATGAACACATAAATGTACTAAATAATGTGGCAACATTTTAGCTAAATAAATGAAACCTTTCCTCTGATTTCAGGGCTTTCTTGCTCCTGCCTCATCCTCTTCAGACCTTTGATACTTCCTCTTTTATTACATCAACAATTTACACAAAACAACAGAAATATTATTCACAGCACTAAAAAAAAGAAATGTCAATCATCAGTAAAGTGATTGATTCGCAAACCTCACTGCAATATTGTGTCTGTTAGAGGCCCATGCACACACAGGGTTTATTTGAGCTTCCAGAAATCTGATGTTTAGTTATTTTTGGCTCCAGCTTTGTCCTTTTCTGAGAGACATCTATCAGCCCTCCCTCCACCATCATCCAAATCTGATTTAGACATCAGCTCCACGACCTGCAGGTTTTCCTTAAGTCATGTCCTGTAGCACAGTCTTACAAAATAAACATCAACCAACTGAACTAATCTGTTACCAACATAATACTAAAAAACTGCTGTTGCAACTGTTGGTTAAAATCTTAAAATGTAGCCAGTGATACATGACATCCACTCTAACGGATGGATGCGTCACGTTGAAGCCAAATGAAGAGTTGACAGGCTGAGTGGAGGCTGCAGAAAATGTAATATTAAAAACGACCAACAAAAACCAAGTTAGACAAACGGAGATGGAGGAGAGTTCACTCAGGAGAAACAGGCAAGGTGAAGTGAAGCACATGAACCGGTAAGGAAACTGTGAAGGCTTTAACTGTTCAGAGAATAAATGAGGGGCATGAGAACCAGGTGTAATTAATCAGGGCAATATGGTGCAGCTGGGGAAGAAGCAGATCAGGGGAAACTAAACCAATTTAACACAGAAAGGAGGCTGTATGATCTGAACCAAAGCAGTAAAGGATGAATTAACCAGAAGAGGAAAAGAAATAAATAACTAAAGAGAACAAAACAACACTGGTTTTGTTGGACCTCACATCCTCTGACAGTTTTAGTTTAGTTTTTCTGTCCTGATTGAACCACAACGTCTCATCAGAACTGAAATATTTCATCTGTCAGAAAGAATTTCCTCTGTTATTATTAATAATTTGGCTTTTGACTTTAAACTAAGACATGGCGTACAGCAGGGCTCCATTCTTGGCCCTCATTTATTTTCAGTTTATATGTTGCCACTTGGAGTTATTAAAACTCAACAGTTATCCAGTTATCCATCCACCGCTATGCAGACGATCTACAGATCTACCCGTCTCTGGTTAAAAACCAGAATTAGTTGTTTTTAGACAAAGACAGAATTAATTTGATTAATTTATTACTACTGTTAAGGAAAATGATTATTTTGGTGCTTAATGCAGTTAATTTTACGCATGTGTAAAAAGGTTAGGTTGGATACTCTTGTTTTGAATCGGACAGACAGGGGTTAGAATGCAGATCACTAAATGGGGCCTTTTGCTGCCTGGCTAGAACACAGAGTCATAAATTCGCATTCTTGCAGGCAGTCGGGGGAGACCTGCTGGAGGCCAGCATCTGCGATGGTGTGAAACTAATGCAAAATAGAAGATTGAAACCCCTTAACATTTAATTTCTAAGTATTAATACTATGTTTTTACTGAAGATTGTATTATCTCATTTTAAAACTACTAAATGATGAAGGTATCTGAAAACTGTATTATCTGTGACGATTTTAGAAGCAAATGGAAATTGTTTGAATGAAAATGTTTTCTTTACTATTAGAAAATGGCTCAGGAATTATACTTTATTTTGTCCTGTGGATTTTATGTATTATTTTGGCAGAACTCAATCTTTTGGGGGGCTGATTGTGCAAAAGCAAAAAAAAAAGGGTTTGCAAAGATAACATTTCTTGAAGTCTCTTCGAGAACGTTAGGAGAGATAATGGAAGAGACGTCAGATTCCGAGGGTGTCTGCGAAATCTTATCTTAAGACTCTCGGCGCCGGGGACATTCGTACCTGGTATCCTCTAAGATTAACTGGTCCGCCCTTGTCTCTTGACGGAAACCAGACGCCTTTGGAACTTCGTTGTAAAATTAGGAGACTTCTCAAGTTTCCTGAGTCCTTACGGGAGTTTCGAATTGGTTAAAGAGCGGAACGCCTTAATTGAATATATTAAATTGGAGAAACACCCACTGAGTATAAAATTTCATGCAAGCCTCAGAAATTCAGAATGCTACCACTGTTTTGCTTTTGAGCATAAAGCTTTCTCCAAAGACGCGTCTTTGCCCCCCCCTTGTTTCTTTGTGTTTCTTTTTCTATTTTTTCCTGTTACAGGTAATGAATATATCTCTATATCTCTGCAGCTTTGTTAATTGATTCATGCGTTATTTTGTGTGGAATTAAACTCTGTGATCTGTGCCGTCAACGCGCAGTGTCGTGGTTTCACTTCCTCCAGCCGCAGTCCGCCTGCCAGAGATCCGTGGACTTTAAGGAAGAAGGAGCCAAACTTTTTGTCCAAAGTTAATGTTAATTAATCTTCCTTAATACTACAGATATCACTGCTTTAGCTTTTATTCTGACAAAATGGGTCAAAACGTTTGGGGTTGAAATTTGATAATGTCATGAACTGGTGTGGTGAAGGGCAGTGAGGCAGACGCAGCATGAGGTGATTATGGTGATTTAATGGTGAAAATAGGCTCAAACAATATCCAAAGTCCACAAAACCTGGCAGCACAGTTGAGCAGAATGCTAGGGCTCAGCACTGGTAGCAACAGGCTACATGCATGGACAAGACACATAGACAAGGACCCGACGAGGAACAAGGAACACAGGTGGAGTTAAATACACAGAGGGTAATCAAGGAAACGAGAGACACCAGGGCACAGTCAAGGGGAGGACAGGACAACGAAGAGACTCAAGGACACAGAAAACAATAAATAAATACACAGAAAAACTCAGAACATGACAGATAAGAGTTTTACATTTGAAAGTCAGATTGATTCTGTTGTGCAGGAAAACCTTCCTTCAGGAACTTTTGGCCAAAATTAAGCCTTTTTAAAAAATAAAGGCCATTCATCCTCATTTTGTTTCATCTATTTATTTATTTGTTGCTAAATTGCCTTCAGCTCATCTAAAATTCAGCCATCTGTCCTTTAACTAACACCTCCCAACATGTCCACCTAACTCAGGTCTTTACTCTGTTCATTTAAGAATTGATTTTAAACATTTACTGTTGGCACCTCCTAGTTTTTCTGACCCTTTAGGTATTTGTGTGATGGCAGTTCCTTGATTTCATCCAGTCAGCTTTTAGCCCAAAACGCCAGGGACCTCGAGGTTTTGTTGGTTTTGGTGGATCCAGATCTTTTTAACATGTTGCTTTTTGAAACTTACTTTTCTGGGATCTTTTTGAATATTGTTATGTTTTAAGTGCTTTAGTCTCTGAAGTTGGGTTTTTGAAAGCTTTGCTCTTTGAGTCTTACTGCCAGTCGTGAATGTTATAGATTTTGTGATGTTTCGTTGGTTGACCTGTAGGTGGCACTGTGTGCAGTGGAGCAACTTACATAGAAATGTCCTCATACAAGCAGAAGAAGTAACTTATAAAATACCATTACACTGTATTAATCACCATGCATGAAAGAGTTAATGGTATGTTGTTTAATTCAAAACACTTTTTATAGAGAATGTTTGATATCCAGATACTATATAATATCCTAATAAAAACAAGACATCATTAGTATTTGGTAGCCTGTATTTTCTAGCTCAGTTGTCCATAACACAAATGAAACATCACATGCATCAGGGCTAACTCACCACCGGCTCTCCAGAGGTCTAGAAAGACATCAAGAAGTGTTTGAGAGAATCGTTACCATCTGCCCTTTCTCCAGCTATTCCCCAACCAAGACTTGAACTCCTTTAAACTCAGCTGACATTTTTCACAGAAGGAGGGAGACATTTGATTTCTAATTGTGATACAGATCATAAATGGCATGCAGTTTGCCCAGGGGTGTGTTTTGTGAAGTTCTGTGTCTCTTAACGTGTGAGACGATTTTTAGATTTGTAGTGTTCCTATGAGAGCTGAGGGAATTTCAGGTGATAGAAATCAGTGACATTTAAAGTCTCCATAATGAGTAAAAGGTGAGTAAGAATAATAAAAGAAGAAGACATTGAGTGAGCAGGAAAGCAGAGTCATATTTGGCTGCAGGCTCCAGGCTGTCCGCTCTTTTTTAGGCTCTTTAAATGATGCAGCCTGGTGCTGCTCAGCTGCTGCCGCGGGTAAGAAATGTGGAAAAAGGCTCTATAAAAACACCTAAAGTCATATTTATTTCAGTAAATAATTTTATTCACTTTAAGCATCAACTTTAAAATCTAAATGTAACCCACTGCTTTTTAATGCGTCTACATGAGGGGAGCCTATGTCCTGCAACTTTCAGATGCATCCCATGAATGTGTCGTTTCCAGGTCTGTGCAGAGCTGGGTGACTGAATGCTGATGAGGGAAGGCTCGTTAGAATCAGATGTGTTGGAGAAATCGCATGATAGTAGCTCTGGAGGACTGGACAGAGGCGCAGCTCATCTATTTACTGCATTGGTTTCATATTACTAAAATTATTTAACTTGGTGGTGATATTCTGGCAGATTTCAACCTTCTTTGTTTCAGAGGTATTTTCTGTTTAAGTTCAAATTTAGTCTATTTTGAAATGTACTTGATTTTGTTGTTTTGCTAGATGTGAGAAGTTCAATCAGAGGGTCAGTGGGGGGCTGCAGCCGATCCCAGCTGTCACCAGCCAAAGACAGGCCAGCAGTCCATTACCGGGCCAACACAAGGAGACACCAGGTAAACAGCCATGCACTCAGAGAAACACAATCCTCTGCTCATTTCTGAATTCCCAGTTAAACTAAACGTTTTGGACTGTTGGGGAAAATCAGCTCCTGGAAGTAAAAGAAAACACTGACATGGAGAAAATTTGGAAATTCCCAGCTGGGATCTCCAGTCGAGACTCATATGGCGCCTTCTTTCCTGCTGAGCCTGCTCCGTAATTTAGCTGCTGTTGTCACTGGATTTATCTTGTGTAGGTCTATAAATACTAATCAATGCAATTAAACTCAGAGCTAAATTTGACATGAGTTATTTTTAGGGGATTTGTTTAAATGCAGTGAGTCAGGATAGTTAGCTACCTCTCTGTGTCTGTTTTTGATACATTTCTTGAAAAGGTTCTTCGTGCTCAGAGTTAAAAGGTGATCCAAAGCTTTGGCCTGAGTTATGAAACAACTGGACATGATGGTATTGATTGATTTTTATTCCTGGCAGGGTCTCGGTTGCTAGAATGAAAAAAGGCTATTCGTACAGAAAGAGTGACTCCTACTGGCAAATCTTTAAAGAATCGCCCATCTATGCAGCTGCACTCTGCTGACGCTTTCTGCTCATTGCACCACTTCTAGCATCTTCAGGCGTCCATGTTCAGCCAATGACCAAAAACCAACAGGTTTCTAGCTGCACACCAAAACAGCAGCTGAGATAAAAAGAACCATGTGGATGAGTAAACTAGCAGAAAAGGAGAATTTTTTTGAAACGAGATAAAACGAAGTTAAAAATGATGCCAACTTAATCTATAGGTCTTGACATTGTTAGACACAAGAACATAAATGTAAAGAAAACTTTCAAAAGCTGTTATAAAAAAATACATCCTAGCTTCCTTGTAACTTTCCATCAGAAACACAAAGACAGGAAGGAAGTGGATGTCAACAGGCGAAGCTTTAAACTTTCGAATGTTAGACAACTAGAGCAGTATTATTATGTATATACATTAATTCAATGATGGAGTCACACATTGGATCCTGGTATGAAGCCTCTTGAGAAATGCAAGTTTCACTAGAAATTAAAACATTCCTGTCTTAAACTGAAAACTGCAACATGGTTTCCTTCTCTGTGATTGTCATTTACTGGCATAGGAAATGACAGAGACTCTCAATTACACACTTTAAACGTGTTGGCAGAGTATTCAGCAGCACTGTAATTAAGGCTGGAGTAAAAAGGACTCTCTTGAAATGTCTACCCTGCTAAAACGGGTTAAAAAGATCACTGGGATGCAGTTTCAACAAGATTCTTCCTGGAGACATGTTTAGTTTGAAGAATTTCTTTATATTTTGAAAGCCACTTGCTCACTTTGTGACTGGCCTACAGCTTTTAAGTGTTCATTCCCTACACAGATCTTAAATTGGTTTTGGCACTTTTAAAAACAGACACCAAGCAAAACACATTCTCATTCAAATAAATCAACTACAATTCCCCAAAATATTCCTAACCTTTTCATGGTGAGCACAGCGGTGGCACCGTCATGATGTGGAAATGCTCGTTTTTCAGGAGGGACAGAGCTGTTGGGAAGAGTGGTGGAGATAAATGATGGCAGTGTTGGAAGAAAACCTGGTGGAGGCTGCAGAAGACTTGAGACTGGGGTGAAAGTTCACGTCCAACAAGACAACCAACCAGAACGCAGCCGGACGGTACGCTAACCCTCCCCTCTGACTGAACTTCATTTATTCTGCAAGTAGGAATGAGCAAAAACGTCACTGATTAGATGCAAAGCTAGTAGAGATATAACCCAAAACACACGCAGATGTAACTGTAACTAAAAATACAACATATTCACTCAGGGGGCTTATTCCAAATGCATGGCTGTTCATAGGTAAAACATGTTGCAAATCATGTTTCATATCCCACTTTATATTTATGCACTAGTCTGTGTTGGTCTGTCACACACAATCCCAGTGGTTTGGTTGCAAGGGAAGAGCTCTGACTGTTGCAACGTTTTAATGTGCAGATTCTGGCGATGAGTTGCGAAGCTTCAAGTGTCAGCTCCAGGCAGCCGATCTCATTAAGTCTCTTATTTCACTTGCTCGGTTTAACGCATTCAGTAACATATCAAATCCAAATGTCAGCTTCTAATGAGGGGAGAAGAAAGGGTTTAAATATGGGATGGAGACACGAGCATCAAGCCAGCATCAGCTCTTATTGTGTTGATTACAGTGACTGTTTGCCATTCCGGAGCTGGTTTATTAAGATGCATAGCGCTCTCTGATTTCATGATGCTGTAACTCTTGGGAGCAAATGGATGAATCACTTTTTTATGAACTGGTCCACAGTATTATCTGGAAAAACAATCAGTGTTGCCTCTACATGTTCCACATCAGTAACATGACTCATCATGATACCGTTGTTTTTCTGTGAATATTGTTTTATGATCTCAGCTTTTATCTCTCCTTCTCCTATGTATTTCTGGGGTCAGCTTAGTAATTTGCTCACCTTTAGGTCTTCCTCTTATCAACTAGCTAGTATGTAAAACATCCTGTTGTGAACTTAGAATATTTCTTTATCAGATTATTCCAACATAAGTGTTTTTATACCATCTCCAAAGTATTCTTGTTGATTTAAATCTTTATGTCTGTTGGTGGAGTCTTCCTGCTCCGAGGTTATCACCTGTCGGATCAGATCTGCTTCCTACAAAACATCAGTTTATTTCAAAAACACTTAAATCTGACAGGCTTTTCATCTTAGGTTTTAAAAAACTAAGATGATTTCTTCATGTCTTACGTTTTTATCTAGACCTCATTTATATCTGCTGCAGAAAAGCCTTTTATTTCAGTCTGATAGAAAGATACAATGTGTCTTCTAACTTAAGATTTGAGATTACAGTGTACAAAATTCTGGTTGAATCTTAAGACCCACCAATACCATGACCTAATTTCATGCTACCCTATACTATTGTCTGTGAAAGATTCCCTCACCTCAGGATGCCAGACGCTTGAAACTGAAAGTGAAACTGTGAAATTGACCTACTGTGCAAATAATTTGACTAATAATTATTTGGTTTGAAATGAAATTTCTAGATGGTAAGTTGGTCCCTAAATATGCAAAATGTAAAAGTAGTGTACCTCATTCAAATAATGCAGCAGCACACTGACAACTTGGATCCTAATAAACATGCACTTTAAAAACCAGGATGCAGCAGAGGTGACATGCACACTTACTACATGCAGAACTTGATGCTTTACAATATGTACGTTCTCATCTCTCTCTTAGGCTCATGTAACGTGTCAGAGTAGAAAATGAGAAAATATTTACTTTTAAAGGCATGGGGCTGTTTTTGGTTTCTCTTGCATCCATCTCCATGCAGTTTAAACACATTTGAGTAAATTTTTTTTCTTTAAAAAAAAAATAAAGACACAATTGTATTTACTTTTTAAAATGATTTTTGAAAGAAAGACATGGATACTGAAATTAACTCCCTACCCTCCAGAAAGACCTCAGAATGCAACATGGTGGTTTAAAAAAACTAATGAGAATCAAACTCAATGAATTCAAGATTAGAGCCTTGTGGATCCCCTTTTTGAAGATCTTTTAACAAAACTAAATGCAATACAACTAAAAAGTTACAAGTTATCAACACAAATTATATTGACTTTTCTCCTGAATAATTTTTACTTTTATTGACTGACACCAAAACCAGACTAAGCAGATCGAAGCCAGCGTTCATCTGTCAGACACAAATAGAATTGCTGTTTCAACAGGAGCAGATTGTCATATTTAACAAAGGGGCTGGTGTTTACACCGCTCAGGCACATTTCAGCAGAGTTTCTTAAATAAGTCACTTTTTTTCTTTCAAAGATTTTTTTGCTATTTTTGGTTTTAAAGAAGAGTCAATGCGTCAGAATATCCTGTTACCTTTAATAATTTATCATAGAATGCAAATGTTATGCATTTTCTTCAAAATTCTTGTAAGGTTGAAAACAAAAACAAAATAAGAGAGCAACTACATAGAATAAAGTAACATTTATCTCCATAGAATGACTAATGATAGATGATGTTTTGGACTGTGGAGCTGAGGCGGGAGGCTGGTGGAGCTGGAGATGCCAGAATGAATCTGCTCTGCTGTTGTGGCTGTTTGATAGTGACATCCACCCCAGCGCACCTCAACAAATCCACAGCTTTTCTCCAAGACAAGTCGAGTGTGAGAAGGTTGGCAGTTTGCCCTCGGCTGATAATGTGTCATCATAAGATTTGGTGTGAGGCAGTGCACCTGGATTTGTGCATGTGGATATAGAAAACACCTGCTTGTAGCGCTGTGCACTAGGTGACAGTTTTCTGCACTGTCACAATTGTGCAGAGCAGGAGATTTAATATGAAGAGCAGATTCATTCAAATGATATAAGGGTTTTGTTTATTACTACTAATAAATTCAACTGGGATATACATTTTCTTGTTTCTAGATACAGTTTTAGACATTCATATTTTTAGTAATTTATGGTAAATAAAAAATTTAAGAAACACCATTAACAATTCAATTTTCTACCAGAAAACTGTGACATTTCTATGTCTACTTTAATTGTTTAATTCCTGGAAAATGTAATAAAATTTTTCTTACCTTAATTTACTAAATCAAGAAATGATAAAGAAAAATAATAAAAAAGTTAGGACACCAATAACTACTCTACTAGGATTGAAATAACTTCAGTGAGAAGCTGCTAGCAGTCCCTGACCCCAGTCTCAGAAAAGTTTCTCTTTCAGCTGTGAGTTTCTTTTAGGAGTTTAATGTTGAAATAATTCAGGTTCAAACTTATCTGTCCAAAGAACATTGCTTCAGGATTTTTTCTCGTCTAAATTCTCAAAAGCAAACTTGTAAACATGAAGTCTGGTCTTCACGTTGATGTTCGAGAGCAGATGTTTCCACCTTGGACTACTTCCATGGAAGTTAGAACTTGTAATCGGTCTGTCTGTGGAGGAATGTCCTGATATATAAAGATAGCGAGAGCAAACTGTAGGAGCAGTGAAGGTATTTTAGTGCTTTCTGACTTCTTGACAACCTCCAGAGCATCTTACAGTCTGCTCTGGAGACATCGATGTTTAAATGAGTTTTTAATGCAGACTACCGTATTTTCCGGACTATAAGGCGCACCTAAAACGCTTCAATTTTCTCAAAAGCCGACAGTGCGCCTTAGATATGGTCCAATATTGAGCCACAGCAGATCTCGCAACTACGGTAAGCAGCCGCCGACTTCATTTTCCCCCGTAGAAGAAGAAGCGTGCGGTGCATGCTGAGATATATGGCTGCATGAAGCGTGCCGCTTCATTTCCATTTGTGTTTGTGTAAAGAGCCAAAATGGCTCCTATTAAGAGACACGCTTACTACGCAGAGTTTAAACTCAAGGCAATCAGTCATGCAGTAGAACACGGGAACAGAGCAGCAGCGAGAGAATTTAACATGAACGAATCAAAGGTGCAGAAGTGGAGGAAGCAACAAGATGACCTGCGCCAAGTAAAGAAGACTAAACAGTTTCCGAGGGAACCAAAGCGAGATGGCTACAGTTGGAGGACAAACTCGAACAGTGGGTTGTTGAACAGAGAGCAGCAAGTAGAAGTGTCAGTACAATCACTATTCGAATGAAGGCAACAGAGCTAGCACGCGAACTTATCAATGAATTTAGAGGCGGTCCTTCTTGGTGCTTTCGGTTTATGAAAAGATGTAATCTCTCCATCCGCACACGAACTAATACCATGTCACTGACTTTACCTCAGGAAAATAATAAAACAGCCGTTTATTCATTTTGGGAATGAACGGAGTTGTCAGAACGCTGGTTTGTAATCTATTAATAAAGTTTGACTGACCTATCTGACTGTTTTGTTGACATTCCCTTTAGCGCAGCTCCATCTAATGGATGCATAACGTAACCCCAGCCTCTACTGTAGCGCCTATTCTATGCGCCTTATAATGCGGTGCGCCTTATATATGAAAAAAGTTTTAAAATAGGCCATTCATTGAAGGTGCGCCTTATAATGCGGAAAATGCGGTATTTATAATCAGAGGATTCCATCCCAATGAGGATTTCTTCACTTTCCTACAAACTAATGGCTGTAAGAGACTTGTCCTCTACCAGTAAGTGATCGACTATATAATAAGACACAGAAACTCGGTTAAAAACAAAACAAAGTATTGTCCTTATGAGATCTGGTGGTACATTTTACCAAACAATCATAATTTTTTCCATTTTTACAGAATTCATATTCTCCATTTGCCATGCTTTTTTCAGGAATATTGTAGAAGAGGAGTGCAGGTGTTAACCAATAAATAGCTTCAGTAGTTTGAACTGCACTGGTTTCATGGCCTTTGTTATCGAGCAAGGTCACTCAGTGGGCTGCAAATGGCACCGAGCCATCATTAGTTTCCGCCTTTGCTTTTCCAGCTTTAACAAATCTGCTGGTTTGCTGTGAACTTCAGTTCAAACAGACAGAAAAAAGTAAAATCAGTTTTTGGGGGAATTTTTTGAACTGGTAAACTGCTGAGAACAGCTCTCATTCAGGCGGCCGTATCCTCTTCCTTCAATCACATATTTGTGTTTTTTCTGGTAGCTGAATGATGAGTTTGCAGTTTTTCTTGTTTACATTTATGGCAGTATTATCATAACATTGAGCTTGTGTGTCTGTGTATTGTTCGTGTTTGCTTTTAGGCTAAATCGTGAACTGCTTTGAAAGCCATGCAACCTGGACTGATGTAGAAGAACTACCAAATTTCATGCAAGAAAAATGAAGCTCCACAAACACTGTTCCATTAAAATTTTAACAGCATCAGGCTTCACTTACGAAGCAGGCAGAACTGCAGCCATAGAAAATCCTCAACAAGGTTACATTCACAAAACATACTTCCTAGTTTTATCCCATCTGTAAGCCTAAATGCTAAAGGAGATGAGCAATTAAGCACCATGGAGGCAGAAAACATCCCAGAGAGGAAGCAGTCTGCAGCTGCAGAGCATGAAACAAAGATTTTAGTTTGGATTGCAGCTCCTACAAACTGACTGACTCTACTGAGACAGACGCCTGACAGACGAGCTTCCTGTTTGTTCAGCAATCCAGGCAGGTTGGTGACTTAAACAGGGAATATGTATACAGGAAGTGACAGCTGAAAGACAAAGAATGCAAAACTGACACAAAGCATGATGCTAAAGCACACCCATAACAACAGTTAATTTAGGATCACTGCTTAACATATCAAGCATCACTTGGACTGGAGAATCTGGAACAGTGAGAACATTATAAAACAGGAACAAGAGTGGAATCAAGGAATTTATGTGGCAAATTTTGTGCCAGAGAACAGAATATTTCTTCAAGCTTTCCAATAAAAGAAAACAACAAAAGTGATTTTTAGTTTTGCTGACTATTTTCTGCCTTTAAAAATCATCAGTGAAACGTGTTTTAGCAGCATCTGTTTGAATTATGTTCCAATATATCACAGAAAATAAAAACCAGTTTTCATCTCTGATTTTTTTTCTAATGCAAAGGAAAATATTCCTATGAATGAACACAAAACCTGATGCATTAAAATGCAAAGCGTTCTAAGCAGCGCTGTGTCCCCTCAAGGTGATCTGTCATGCTGCTTATTGCAAATGTCAAAACTGAGGAAACTGCATTCTTTTCAGAGTTTTTGCACATCAGACTGGATTTCATTTTGAATCCCTGCTAACATGGAGACCTTCTTTCTCCTTCCTTTCTCATTCTGAGAATCAGAGTTTGGTGCATTGCTGGTTTGGGAAGCAGTTGTAAATGTTTGGATTTTCGCCATAAATCAAGGCCAGCGCATAATGTCATTTTCATTCAGGAGCAGAGGTTCCTTTCAGTCTTTGCCAGAGTAACCTCCCCTTATTCAGATGTAGTGTATTGACCAAAGCAGCAATAAAGCAACTATTAGTTCAAATGATTTATTACTCTTCTGAAACATTTGACAACCCATATTTTTATTGAAATTCAAATATTCAGTGTATCTAAAAGTGTATTTCTCTTTATTCAGTTCTGTTACATTTTAAAATTATTCCCATATTTTCATATTTTTAATTTTTGTGTCAATAGTTTAGAAAACCTTTATATTTCTCAGAGAACATATATCAAATGAATCACATCCTGCATGGGAAAATTATCCCTTGTCACTTTTTTGGATTTTATCACATCACATTAGAACTACAACCTTCAGTATTTTTATAGTTTTTATTCTAATAAACATAATATGATGAATAATTGGAAGTAAAATAACAGATTTGCCATTTTTACAGATGAAAATCAGAAAAGTGCATTGTGCATTTGTAGCTAGCCTCTCTGAGTCAGTTTGCTGATGCGACTACAGATGAAAATGTTTATCCATTTTCTTTCTGTTCAAGCAGAACATCTGACAACATCAACGTTTTAATAAATCGTGAAAAGCTTCTAGTTTTCCTAATGTATAAAACAGTTTTATGATGGTCTAACATGAAATCTTATTAATAAACAGGGGGGTGAATCTTTTTGCACTGAAAATGATTTCATCTCTTCTCCATCCCAGGTGAGGCAGCGTTAGACCGTAACCAGCTGATGGCGGTTTAAGGTCAGTTAGGGTCGACATCAGTAACCTGTGAAACTGTTACTGGAGCCCAAAACGTGAAAACTCCCTCTGGTTGTGTCCTGCAGCCCAGGACTGTGTGACCTTTGACCCTGAGTGTGAGACATGACCCTTTAGGGGAGCGGGGTCTCTGGGGTCTGTTTTATTCTCTGTGTTTATGAAACAGTCTAAATCATTCCTCACTGTGCTAAAAGCCTACAGTAAGAACAAGTAGAGCAAAACTTTTTCCATGTGTTCTTGGTGTTTGTGTAATCACGCTGTGGGGACTCTGCTCACACAATTACTCTTCGTGACTCATCTCTCAGCTGGGGATAAACAGCAAGAGCCCAAAAACTATTACATTTCTGCTTCTCTGTTGAGGTTCAGACAAACTGGGTCCATAAACAGAATGATAAATGTTTGTTTTCACTCATATTCAGTAAATTAGGATAAATACCGAAACTTTTTTTTTCTAATAACTTTATTAGTTTACTATTGCATGTTTTGCATATATAATACAACTTATTTTAAGAATGCATACATTACCATAGACAGTTTCCGGTTTTCTAAATAAGGTGGAAGCTAAAGGTTAAAAGTGCATGTGTGCCTGGCATGACAACTACAGCACATTAAAGCTGTCTCAATTAAACCTGAAGCTTTCTTTAATTATGATTATTTTCTGCTCACAGCTGATGAAAATACATAAAATATTAAATCACTAAAAAAACATTTCATCACAGGAATCTGGGCTTAATGACAACAATTTCTAGCACCTGGTTGGTGATTATCTCAAGCATTTGTGTTTCAAAACTAAAGATCATCATGGAAAAAAATAACTGCATTATAGTTTATTGTAAATTAGCTCATTTGACTCTGTTTTTAGCCCAATTATTCATTCAGAGTTGGGTTTCTCCAGGATTTCAAGGCACACTTGTTGAATGATGACACATTCAAATTGTAGATTTTATTTAATAATTCATGAGCAGTGTAGCACAGAATC
Organism: Xiphophorus maculatus; assembly: GCF_002775205.1. Classification (NCBI taxonomy): domain Eukaryota; kingdom Metazoa; phylum Chordata; class Actinopteri; order Cyprinodontiformes; family Poeciliidae; genus Xiphophorus; species Xiphophorus maculatus. The sequence continues at coordinate 1,685,055 of NC_036465.1, forward strand.
TTATTTGTACCCTGAATGTTGCGAAATAAGCAATAAATAAACAGAAATTATATAGCAGAGCAGGTCCGCACTGGGTACCACATTTGGAAACATGGCAAAGAGCCTGAAACAGGGAGAAAGTGGCAGACATTCTGGACAACAAGATCTAATCTGGAGGGTTGACAGGCAGAGTAATAAACGTCTGATTCATTCCCAATGATGGACAGCTAATTTTCTTTCAACATCTCAATGATTAATCCCCCCTGCAATGTATTTTTATAGCTTTAACTGCCATAAAATAGACAAGGCACTGTTGAAGGTCTGAGTAATGGTGGCAGGTTTTCAAATTAGAGTCCATGTCCCTCCTCAGCGTGAGCATCAACACTAGATGCACAGAGGAAGGCGTGGCACATTTCCAGGACACTAATGTGAAACAAAAGCTTCTGAGAGGACTTTCATTTGCAGCCTCTCCAAACTCACTGCTGGGTATTTTTATTGGCAGACGTATAAGCATAAAAGCAATTACAAAGCGCCCGTGGGGTGAGCGCTAGGTGTAGCCCAGACTCATGTGTGAACAAGGTGTTTGCTTAGATTAACTACTGGTGTTCATTTTCACTTATAAATCTTGTTGATGAGACTCAGGGGCTTTTAAAGAAAATAGTTCTTGTTTGGGACACTGCGGCAATGAGAAAATTAAACTGGTGGGCAAGAGTATTTCTTAGATTTAGTTTATATTTCTAATAAAAAAAACCCTGATTTATTTAAAAGCACATAAACTTTGTTCAGTGTGACCTGATAGTTTCAGATAAAATATTAACATTTTAAAGATTTTTTGTGCCGTTTGTTCTTCACAGTAATCTCATAGGAAATAGGGAGAAAAGAAGAGAATAATGTGGTAAAGGTTCAAAGGTCAGAACCAGCCACCATTTCTCCTCCATTACCCCACGATCCGCCCTTAATCACAGTATTTAGGTGATCCTTGAGCCTTTAGAAGCAGTTAATTGATTCTTCTGCAACAGGTATGAGATCACACACCAGGCTGCCCTAGCAGATCATTTAATTAGCGCCCTAACTCCAGCCAGCGTCGCCTCTCCAGGCGCGTTCTGGCTCCATGGGTCTGGTTGACGCCTCATCAACCTCTTCCTCCCAGCAGCATTCAGTAGCAACTTTTCACCAAACCAGCAGCTTCATCTAGAGATACAGTAAACAATACAGCTAGTGTCATCACGGACATGGGTGTTATCAGCAGCAGGCCTGGTATAAAGGTCACGACCTCTATACCAAAGCATCATGAGTCCCAATGCTGCCAACTCAAGAGCTTCAGAATTACATTTCTCAGCATGCAACTCATCCTTCAAAGACAAAGAAAGCAACATCTCCAGAGTGGCAGCATCCTGTTTCTCTAGAAACATTCAAACTCTCCAGCGTCTCCTGCAGCACTTCTTTCATCCTAAGTATCACACGTTGTCTTTGTCTTCATCTCCACTGCCACTGCCAGCATTATCATGGCTTTCAGTACAACCAGGATCATAATTATATCCATCATGATCTTCTGGGCATCATCATTATTACTGATATCAAAATGATTGGTTTCAATGTGATGAATTGTGAATATGTGTAAAAAGGGCAAAAACCATTCCAGCAATTATGACCAGCTATTAAATGATCCCTATATTTATTTACCATCAAGATCATTTGTAGAGACGATTTAGTAATTTATTTTACATAACAAATAAACATAAACAGCATCTTGAAAAACTTGATTGTCTCACTTAAGATTATTAGTAGATATTACAATCTTCTGCTTGCAAACTTACAAAAATGTAAAATTCAAATCAGGTCTGATGTTGAGGAGAAGATGCTAAAAAAATGAATAATTAATAAGTATAAGAATCTTCAATTACAAAGTCAGTAACAGTCATAAAACTCATGCTTTGAAAATATAAGTGTTAAAAGTTGAGACTAATTGCTGGTGCTGCATCCTGCTGCTTGTTGGTTTAAATCTCCACAAAGAAAAAAAATGTTTCAGAGTTTATTTCAGCAATGATAATTGCTGTTTCTAGCAGGATGATGAGTGTGTGGGAGTCTGGGTAAGCAGCTTGTTTTGTGTTCTGGCACAGGGGCCATTTTTCAGTTAAAAAACATGTGCTGTGTTGAACTACACCAGCTAACAGTGATCATATTGGAATGGAAATCCTTCTGGGCTGATCTGATCATAGGACGACAGCTTACACACACAGGTCATATGATACAAGTCTTGGCTTTTTATTTATGTAATTTACAGATAAATAAAATACATTTATGTGTAAAGTTAAAATGTTTGAACATTTTAACTTTTCAAGGTGGACTGATGATGGTATAAAAGCACTGTGTTTCAAAAACAATACCTTGGTGCTTGTATAAATGTATTGTTGAGCAGAAGCATAATCCGATCCCCAGCAGGACTGTCAGCGTTTCTTGACATCATGGTTGACGTCCACCAGGAATCCACCCACCTCACCTTTGCTCTTCATCTGATGCATGAACACAGCGACGGCAGAGGAACCTCCTCTACGCTGATGATGATGTGCTGCCAACCCAGAGCAAACAGGATGTCAAAATTAAATGCAAACATAGAGCAACTGATTGAAAGAAAAAAACATTGAACATCAACGAAACTGAATAACTCAAGTGCGGTCCCCAGACTGACAGGGCAATCAAGATGGATGGACAGGAGCTGGTCAAGACCACAGAGTTCAAATTCCTCAGCTTCCTGCTCAGTTCAGAAGTAGACAAAATGTTCTTTGTCAAAGGCAGAACCAACGCAGCGTGGCTTACGGCACAGTCACACCAGCTCTCTTTAATCCACTTTATCAAACTCTAATTAATTTGCCTAGAAACTCTGTTTCATTTAGGAGGTGTGAATGCAGAATCAAACTGTGATGCGGACCAAAAAGGCAAAGTCTGGTTCGCTTACACCGATGAAAGGCTCATTCTCTGTTGGTTCCTGGGTTTGTCTCAAACCTCTGAAACAATTTAACTGGATCTAAAGGTGGCAGCTTGGTTGAGATGGCTGAAATCTGGACAGATTTGGGTTTGCAACTTTAAAGTGGACAACAGTCTTTGTAGTCCCATTTAAATAGACTACAAAGACTGATGAGAAAGCTGGTCAAACATTTTGCTAGTATTATGCTGGAGCCTTGTTAATAGCTACAAAAAGTGTTTTCTCCAAGACATTCATCCAAATATTATTTGGGGTATTGTTTATTAATGTGACCAAGTATTTACTCCTCTCTGGCAGAAACATTGTTCAAGCACATCATTAAAACCAGAAAATCTTTAATGACTATACGATCATGTTCCAAGTTGTACTCTCAGCACACAAATGAAGCCTCTGGTCCAGGTCAAATCCAAATAAGTTTCAGCACCAGATATATTCAGGGATGTCAACTGAAACGTTATTCAGAGACAAACATGTGCCTGATGTGCTAGAGCTGCACTTATTGCAGAATTATTTACTTATAGTTCAAAATGTTTAGTTACGTAAGCGCCACAACATCAGAAGTAAAAGAACTTCATATAAATTATTAACAGGCTCATGGAGCTCATTGACAGAGAGGCAGCTGAAAAACAGTCAGTGAAGCTTTTAACCCTTATCTTCTTAGGTCGCACATTGTGTGCATAATTGGGCATACTGTTACATTCTGCTGAGCAGGTGGGATTCCTGTGATTTAAGGAAATAAGAGTGTTGATACTAAAAACTGAAATGTTCTGGCAACTGTCAGAAATCAGGGCAATAAACTGATCCTGATATTTTGGTGTCAGGAAAACCTCCAGAGACTGAAATGCGTCTCCTTCGAAATAATTTGAAATTAGCTGGCAGCTGAGCCAAATTTAGCAGTTGATTTTTACATAATCCGGTTTCTCAGAAACTAGGAGAGAGAAAACAAACAAGGGGGAACTCCACAGCTGAAGGTAATCCTTTACATTTTTAATACAACAAGGTTCTTATTTATAGTGTATTCATGTTCTATCAGCAATAACATACACATTCTAAAAATATCCAACCACCAGCTACATGTACAGTTATCCAGTATCTAGTCAGGTCTAAATCAATTCAGATGAATCCTGTTTAATTTAATACAACAACACACTGTACAGCTAATATAAAGTCAACTGATGGTATAATGCCAAACAGCTGAAGGATTCTATCTAATGCAGCCCAACTGACTGCATCTGGTTATTAACTTTATTGCAATTCTTCATCCTCATTAAGCATGTGGCAGCAGTGGAGAGGAAAAACTCTCTTAACAAGAAGAAACGTCCAGAGAAAAGCACTGAGCCAGCAGCAGGTCATGTCAGCAGTAGTTCAGTGGCATAGATAAAAATAGTTTTAATGATATTTATGTGATATCTTTTGTGTCTTCAGTGTATGTTGTTTGATCTGATATTTTAATGTTTTTTTACAGCAGTCTCAGTTCAGTTGTGATGCCTACATAAAAAAGCTAACCTTGATTCATCTGTCCTTAAAAATTCTTGACCCTTTTTAAAATCGCCTTTCTTACAAAATGTCCTGCAGTTTTTTTAAAAAGCAAACATCCTTGAAAGGTTTCCGTCTGGTTGTAATATTCTTCATAGTACTGAAACTGCAAATTTATTCTATTAAAATCACATTTAATGATCTTTTAATGGCCACTGATTGAGGAGACTCTGCTCTCAACCTGAAGCATCAGAGGCTCTGGATTGGTTTCTTCTTCAGCTGCATTTACTTGTAAAGCTCCTCAAGAATCTATTCTGAGGCCAATATTATTTTCTATTTATATTTTAGTTTTATATTTAATGTCCAGAAAATATATTTCTTTTCACTGAAATGCTGAAATCACTCAGCTTTACCTTCATCTTGATTCAGTGTCTCAATGAAGTCACAATCCTGGATAGCCTCAAAATTAATCTACAAAAATGGAACTAGGTAAATATTACACAACATTCCTAAATTTCAATGAGAAAAGATGGAGGCAATTATGTTTGGGTAAAATGGTAACCACAGTACTTCTCATGTGGATCTGCATAGTCTGGAGCCTTTTATTAAAGCTGCAGAAGGGAGTTTTGAGAAAACCGTCGACTTGGCCTGAAGACACCTTACCGACTCATTCCCTTGACCTCTGCCCCCCCCACAGCGCCGCCTCCAGAGAACTCACGAAACCTGCGGTTTTCCACAGACATTACGATGTTTCTTTGCCATTAGTTCAGCTGCAGCTCAACAATCTTAAACTTGAGCAGCACATACACAAGCATGACTGGCAGCGCTAAGACACTAACACTATCTCTGATTGGTTGTTTCTGACCAGGAGCCATGTATTTCTGCAAATGGTAGTGGGACTGATTTTTGTCACAGATTGTCTCTGTTATTCTACTGTCAGGATGTAGTTTTAACAAATATGTATAAAAAAATACACTCTTAAAAAATTTACCATCTGCAGCTTTAATTTGCCCCTTAAAAATGTATGGGTTATATTTGACTCTAAGTTTCCCTGTGAAAAACAGATTTGTTCAACTACTGTTTATTAAACTGAGGTTTTTATTTAAATAAATTAAAATCATTTTTATCTTTTGAAAACTTTGAACGGACAGCCCATGCTGGTGTTTATCAGTGGAGCCTCTCCTGACTGCAGTACTTCTCCTCCCTGTTCATTTCAGAATTGATTTCAAAGCTTTATTGGTAACTTAGAAGGCAGAGAACGGACAGGCTCCTGGGTATCTGCCTGACCTCCTGCAGCCTTTTGCGCCCCCCAGATCCCTTAGATCTAATGATCACTTGCTTTCAGCAGTTCCAAGGTCTAGACAGACTCATGGAGGTGATTGAGTGTTTAAGGTTGCAGCCCCTAAACTGTGGAATAAACTGCTCCTACACATCAGACAGGCCTCACTGTTGATGTTTTTAAAACTTATTTAAGAATCCATAAATTAGTGTGAGAGACATGAGGCTGTGCTAAATCTCATGTTCTCTGAGTCGTTGACAACTTAAGACATGGAGGTTTAGATTCTCCCATGTTGCATTCATACTGATGCAGTTTTTATTTGCTAAGAAAGTACATAAAGGAAAGTGTTATTCATTTTAGCATACCATATCTCATCATCTCTTTAATGCAAACTCTTAACACTTTAGCTAAAAATAAAATAAAGTGTGAAAGATGCATATACTGCTAAAATCCATAGGCTTTGCAAGTCCAAGTGTGGAAGTTGCAGATGAAGCTCTCAGTCAGACACAGCAGATGGCAGGCTTAGTTTGAACACTTTGCCACTTCAACAGTCGTCCCCTCCAACTCCGCCTACATCTAAGTCAGCCGTCTCACCCTGAACTTTACATATCCAGCCTAGATGAGGTTGGTGGATTGCTGGCCTACTTGGATGGGGGAGGAGTTGGACTTTCCAGTCCAAGGGTTTCAGCAAGACACACTTAACTGGCTCAGTGGATGGATGGCACTTTATATTTGTGTCTGATGCAAGTGTGTACTGATTGGATATTGAGCTTGAAAACAAACATGCCATTTATTAATCAACACTTTGCCCACCACAAAAACCTAATCTGTAAAAGCTTGATGTGAGCTGAAGACCAGAAGGACACATGAAGTCAGAACTATTTAGACACTTAGTGAGCTCAGTCTGCTGAGCAAAGACTGGGGAGCTATTAACTGTTCTAATAGCTTTAACTATTTTTATTCTGCACAAATAAAATATACTTTAATATTTAAGTATTTTAGCTTTCAACTGCATCCATTGTTTTCACAGAAAAACAATATTTTATCTCTTACACAAAAACTATAACTACAAAACTGAAAAAGGTATAGTACTTTTAATGCTGTGTCTCTAAGATCAGCGAATGTCATAACAATATGGTGGTTTTTGCAATAACCCATAAAGAAATGTTTATTTTACAAATAAAGACACAAAACAAAGTCGTTTGTGTGAGAACCGTTTCAAAACGTGCAAAACACAATTATAAGTTGAAAGTGAACTCAGCAGTCCTTCAGCTAGCTGGATACAAACACAAAGTCCGCTAGCATTAGCATAAATGAGCCTCCAGAAATATGTCGTTTTCTACACAATATTGATCACAAACTGCACAATGTGACTCGCTTCTACAACTTCTTCAACTATAAAAGGAAACTAATATATATGCATCAAAATACGTTTGTACTGACCTGTGATATATAAAAGATGAGACACACGTCGAGCTTCCTTTAGCATCTAACAGGAAGGTTTATTCTTCTTCTGTGTGCCCAACCTTTTCTGTTCCACCAATGTGCCAGGCGCCCCCAGCGGTTGTATGTGGAATCGCACTAAATAACTGAAATAACACTGATTGCTTATTACAAAGAGAAATTAAAGACAGAAAAAGAAAAATAATGTTATTTTTTTACTTAGTGTTTTTGGGGTAGGGTTGTTTTCACTCCTCTAGACATACATCTCCATTAATTATGGCATAAATACTTATTTAACTATTTTTGTACTTATCTGCTATTTCTTTATCTGTCTGTTTAGAAATGTAAGCACTTTCTCTAGTGGAACACCAACAATATTATTTCTGCACATCTTAACCTAATAAACAGGAAAGTACAATTACCTGAAGGACGGCCAATGACACTGCTGATTGTTTTGGCATTATGCAGCAGGAGAGAGATGTAAGACTGATCTCTTTCATTTTCTCAGCTAAACACAGCCAATTATAATCATGAACTTCCCATTTAACATTGAGTCGTTTATTGCCTTTAACTGAAATGAAGCAACTTTGTCCTTTTCCGATTTTGGGTAAAGTGATGTGTTTGTAGTTTTCAGACTTGACCTTTACAACAAAATATGGAGCTGTGGCTTTTTAAATAACTCCTGCAGCCGTGCTGAGAGATGCACATGGAGAGCCATCTGGAGGAACCGCTGGCTTTTATAGAGCTGAGACTCTGCTGGACATTATTACAGTGTTTGTCTGAAACCATGTGAGCTCTGGACACAAACATGTTTCTAATATATTTATAGATGTTCATATATGAGAAAAGTGTAAAGGGATAAAATATAACATGGATGTAGGCCCATCAGCTAAGAAATGATGCATCAGAGCCACCTTTAGTTATGATTGTGGGAACAAACTTGGAAGTTGACTTTGGCTTTCAAGCGCTCACAGCATACAGACATAAAGTCTAAACATTAAACCTTAGGGGAAATAAAATAAAGATGAAGGATCAATATGTACATGTATTTGGAGCCATTTTAATAAAGAAAGAAAAGAGAAGACTTGTTGTGACAGTGCAAATATGCTTATTTGTTTCCCAGCAAAGTAACTGACTATATAGGCAATGAAGTTTTCATTGTGTTCATGAGCCTGTGGGAAGAAACTTTAGGGTTTCTTTTTTTTTTATCAGAAAGCACCACTCTGAAGGTAAAATTCTAAACACTTTGTGTCCAAGATGTGTGGGGTCTGCAGATGTAGTAGCAGCCTTTTTCCTGACCTGTTTACGTGATGAATAGAGGGGAAGTTACCCCTGATGATCCTCTCTGCAGACCTGATGGTTCCTGCCGTTTGGACCGGTCCTGTTCGGTGGATGAGTCAAAGCAAACAGTGATGGATGAACAAGCGACAGACTGAATAACGGATGATTAGAGGAAAACTTCAGGAGTTTCTCAGACGGGTCTGCTGAGGGAGAAGAAGAGTGAAGGAGAAGGTTTTAGCTACTGAGATTGTAAGTATTGGTGTTGCTTTAATTACCAGCTAACAGCCAGAAACATGAAGTAATGCCATGGAATTTTACCTCAATTTTCTTTCAATAATTTGTAAAACTTTTCTTATTTCAACCTGTTTGTGTGATGTTACACATTGGGTTTTGAGGTGACCTTTATCAGACGTCTTTAATAGAGATTAAAAGGAACCAAAACCACAAAATTCTGAGCTGAAGTATTTTATTTTCCTTCATCTCCATTTAGTCCCCACTGCTGAGTTTATAACGATCTTCAGTTTAGATAAATAACTGTAATTTTATTAAATAGGATATTGATTGTTGTGGAATTGGACCCCAACTAAGACAACAGCTGTGCTTTCACATCTAAAAAATCTTGTTTTTGTTCCCCTCTATCAGATTTATTTCATAGCTTATTTACTGGTGGCTGAAAATAATCACACAAAAAAACAAGTGCAACAAGATTTATTAGAGCTTCATATCACTGAAAATGTCAATGCAAGGCCTGAAAGCAGGTGTTACCTTTTATGGAAACGTCCTGCTTTGTTCAGTGGGAAATGTCCATGTCCTTTTGTTCCCATTATAAATGAGTTTTAGGTCCTGCATGGATACTGAGGAAGTAGCAGTCAGTCCACAGAGAAATGAACGCAGCTCATGTTTACTCCCTCTATAAAGAGGCTTCTCCAACTGTAACCTCAGCGCACCCCCAGAAAGCTGAATTATATCTGTGTCATAACGAATGGGAGGTGGAGAAATCAGGACACCAGGAGGCCAAAGATGAAACAAACAAAAGAGTTCAATTAAACTTTCAGGTGAAAGAGCTGTAAGGCAACAGCGAGAAATAGATTCTCAACTTTAAACCTGGTGTAACATAAGCAGAAGAAATGGGAACAAGACACACAGGACAATGATCTGGATGAACAACAGAAGGAAGATAACAGGGGAAAAACACACACTGTTGCTTAACAAGTTTGACTCTTGCAAGGAAAACTGAGATTAAAGTTGATGCTTAACAAAAATGCAAACAGTAGAAAAGAAACAAGAAAACAAAACATCAAAATTCATAAAGTAAAAAACTATGTAGAAGCTTGCTGCAGCTCTCTTTTAAGTTAAATAATAGATTGTAGCTCTTTGCTTGTGTTTCTCGCTTCATGTCTGCCAGAAAAATCTCCTTTTTAGAAAGAAACACTTTAAGTAATAAGCACAAAACAATTATTCACTTTTAAAATGACAGAAAATAAGCTGTTTTATTGCACAGCCATCCAAAAGTATTGAAACTAGGAGTGTATTGTGCCAAGACAACCTGAAGTCCTGAATCAACTGTTTGGAGCCAAAAAGCTAAAAAAGCTTTTAGTCCTTTGACTAAAACTTGAATAAGGAATAGCTGAGAAAATTTTAATCACTCTGTTCTTTATTTATGTGCTGACAACAAGCTACTAAAAAATTATATTCTCTAAGTTTCTTCCTGTCTTTCTTTCCTCTTTTATTTCTCTGACAGCATCAAGACAGTTTAACTGCAATATTGTTGCTAAAAACTGTTATGAACCACATTCTCAGAACATTTTGCATTACTCAAAAAACTGTAGATGTGTATAATTTTCCATAACTTCATGATATACAGCAGGTGTGAACATCAAGGAAATGCTCACATCGGCTTTATGATCAAATAAAGTTTGGTTAGAAAGATAATGGTGGAGCATTATTTAGTGTGAGGCAGAAGTGCAGTGGTTGAGTAAAGTGATAAAATAAAATGACATCCAGGTGGAAAACTGACCACATTCAGTGAGTTTCTATGGAAATGACTCCTGGCTCACGTGGAGCTTTTGGTTCCCTGGTTGAAGGAGGAATACCCGCCTGACGATGAGTGTTATTGTATTCTGAAGTTCACTGAAATTAATTAAGTTCTGTTGAAGAGTGGATGCTTGTTGTTCGTAAACAGCAGTCTCTACCTCACAAACAGACATTTCCCAGCAGCCTCGTTGCTGTAGTACCTGGTGAATGCCCACAGGACTCTCAAGGTTTTCCTTTTGTGTGTCTGTGCAGCAGGCAGGAACGCAGAGCTCCTCTGCACCCAGTCTTGTCTGCGTCATTTGAGATCAGATGCAAAGAGCTAACTGGCAGTGAGAGCTAGAAGGATGATCCTCTGTGAAGGTCACTGGCTCATGTCTCTCCTCTGACTGCTCTTCAGAGAAAAGAGGAAAATGAAGTGTCTGTTTCCTTTATATGTTTTTTTCTGTTCCCAGAGATCCTTTTCAGTTTTACCTCTGGGTGTTTTCACTTTTCAGTGAGAGGGTGATGATGGGAGGGTCCAAAAAGCTTTAAAATCTTGACCTCACTCTTCACACAAAGGAAGGAGAGCAACTGAAGACTCCTTGGCCAGACTGGACTCTGCAGAGAGGACAAGCGCTCCAATTCAGCTGTCAGTTACCTAACCTAACAATGGTCTTTCCCATTATTCTCTCCAGCTGTTGAGGCAAACATTGTTTTCCTCCGTGAGCATCACTGAGCTTTTCTTCCACAGCAGGTACACATTTCTGCCCTGGAAGTTTTATTCCTTCTCTTTACTAGTCTTAGAAAGTATATATTCTTTTATCTGGTGCAGAAAGGCAACTTAAACTCACTTTATCTTCATTTCTTTGAAATTAAGGCAGCTTGAATGTCAAACCATGTTTTGCTAAGATGTTGCTAAAATGAGGAATACTATTAAACTTTAGTCTTTCATTTTGTGGAAAACAGAATGTGTCTTTATTTCTGTCTCAGCAGACTCAAGGCAGTTCTCATACTTATGTTTCTAATTCTGTAACATTTTCTGTGAATGAGCTTGTGATTTAGTGACTTTCTTTCCTGACTTGTTCCCTGCAGGGTAATGATCGTATCGCTCAGGGTCGGGCCCCATCAGTCATTCACTGCATGCATCAGTCAGAGCAAATTCAGGTCCAGAAGGAGGCTTTCACTTTGGGTTGCTTCCCGTTAGGAAACCCGTCATGTTGATGGGAAAATCACGTAGAATGAAGTAATCTTATTAGTCGGTGTATGCATTTCTTAAAGCTTCATGATGATCACCAGAGCTACTGTCTAATTTGTTCTACAAAATTAAATACTACTGGTTTGTTTTTTTATCGGCTCAGTATTCACCAAGGTGTCCCGTTATTAAGAATGCAAACTTTAAACTTTTTGTTGAAAGGAGGAAGGTTTGTTTACCTTACTCACATAATGTCATGAATTATCAATGCAAACAGATATGTGAATATCTCCAGCTGACTACATTTGTGTTGTTTTAAAGTCTTTGCATTAGTAAATACATCTGCAGTCCAGATCAGCTAATCTATGATCAACAAAAACAACATTTCTTATAGGATTGATGAAATGAATCTGATTTTAAGTTCATTTCAGATCATTTTCAACCTCTCAGTATTATAAACTTAGTTCACAGTCCCAGACTGAAGTAGCTTTTATGACATGTAATATTTAAAAATATATAAATCATGAGACTAATAAACAAATTGGATAGAAGAAGAAGAATTACTTTATTCATCCCAGAAGGGAAATTATTTCGCAGTTACAGCAAGAATTTTTTATGCACAGATTAACACACATGACAGGAGCTGCTTCTGCAGGCAGCCAGCACCATTTTTTTTTGAAGGAGGACATGCGGCAAAGGTCGTCGGGACCGGGAGTCAAACCCGCAACGTCCGCGGGTCTAAGGCCTCCAAATGTGGGGCGTGTTAACCCCCTGCGCCACCACAGCACGCCATAACTGATATGCCATAACTTAGCATTTAAACCTTCATTATTGCTAACTTAACGACAACTTTTCAAGCTCTTATTCTCACTCACAAAAACTGTATTTTGTGTTGCTCAGCTTTTATTTAGTCTGTTTTCAGTTTTATTCTTTATTTATATTTTCAGAAAGAAAAGCAATTGGAAAATGTTAATAGAATGAAGAAACATGAGTCTTCACTGAAATCCTGACTGTTAAAAATCTTCACTTATGTAATTTAAAGACAAAGGCTGGGGGCTTAACTCAACTCCCTGGATGACAGAGAACAAAGTTAGAAGTGACAAAATGTCTTAAACTGTGAGTTCATTTCTGTTTCTCTGCTGGTCAGAGCACAGAGGAAGTTACAGTGACGTTTAGAGCAATGGAAGAGACATAGATCTTCAATAACAGATCCTCACACATAGAAACACCTGAACCGCTTCAGCAGAAAAAACTCAAGTCGCTTAATGGGTTAATCCTTATGATTATTAAAATGAACTTATGATTAACATTAATATTTTCATTGTTATATTTGTGAGGTACTCTCTTTCTTTGAGTATAAAGTGCAGAAATACAAAAACCTACTCCCTCCTGTCAGTGCATACACACCTGCACACCCCCACGCACGCCCACACACACACACACGTCCACACACGCACGCACACACACACACACACACACACACACACACACACGCGCACGCACGCACGCACGCACGCACGCACGCACACACACACACACACACACACACACACAGTACTAAGTGGCGTTCAATTAACCTGTCAGTCAAACACAGTTTCCTTCAAGTTAAGATTCATTTATTCCATCAGTCCAAGGTGAAAGGTCTCATTTTTGCTATTACTTCCTTAAAAGCCTTCTTGTGTGCAGTAATGTAGATCTAACAGACCTAATGAGAGGAAGTTTGGACCTCACTGTGTGGAAACCGACACACTGATGCACAGGCTCAACGGTTATGGTGCTTAAACTGACATTAATTGAGAAAAAGTTCTGCTTCATAGAAGGAATGGTTTAAGAACACTCTAAATGATGTTTCAGGAGGTTGGATTAACTTCCTCTGCTATAGTTTAGTTGCTTCTATTGCAGACAGGATTAAGCATAAATTTAATTATTCATAATTCCTGGTAAAACAGTTGCGTAAACACCACATCCACAACATCCACCACATTCACAACATCCACCACATCCACCACATCCACAACATCCACAACATCCACAACATCCACCACATCCACAACATCCACCACATCCACCACATCCACAACATCCACCACATCCACCACATCCACCACATCCACAACATCCACCACATCCACAACATCCACAACATCCACAACATTCACAACATCCACCACATCCACAACATCCACAACATCTACAACATTCACAACATCCACAACATCCACAACATCCACAACATCCACAACATCCACAACATCCACAACATCCACAACATCCACAACATCTACAACATCCACAACATCCACCACATCCACAACATCCACCACATCCACAACATCCACAACATCCACCACATCCACAACATCCACCACATCCACCACATCCACAACATCCACAACATCCACCACATCCACAACATCCACCACATCCACCACATCCACAACATCCACAAGATCCACAACATCCACCACATCCACAACATCCACCACATCCACCACATCCACCACATCCACCACATCCACCACATCCACAACATCCACAACATCCACCACATCCACAACATCCACCACATCCACAACATCCACCACATCCACCACATCCACAACATCCACAACATCCACCACATCCACAACATCCACAACATCTACAACATCCACAACATCCACCACATCCACAACATCCACCACATCCACAACATCCACAACATCCACCACATCCACAACATCCACCACATCCACAACATCCACCACATCCACAAGATCCACAAGATCCACAACATCCACCACATCCACAACATCCACAACATTCACAACAGAGAGACTCTATAGGCACCCTTCTGTCAAAATTTAATCGGAGTTTGATGGATGAGTAATTAAAGACCCTAATTAATTGATTGCTATTAATCCCCCCCCCCCCCCCCACCCCCCCCCCCCCCCCCCCCCCCCCCCCCCCCACCCCACCCATCCCCCACTCCATCTGTTACGCCATCTGTTATTCCGGCTATGTGTTTTAAAAATAGTACAATTAAAGAACTGAGTTTGATTTATGACCCTAATCATTAATTGCTAATAATATCCACCCCTCCCCCACTCCATCTGTTACGCCATCTGTTATTCCGGCTATGTGTTTTAAAAATAGTACAATTAAAGAACTCAGTTTGATTTATGACCCTAATCATTAATTGCTATTAATATCCACCCCTCCCCCACTCCATCTGTTACGACACCTGATATTCCTTCACCTTCTGACCTCTAGGGGGTTTGAATTAGCCAATAGAAACAGAGACAAGGGGTTCGGCCTTTAGTGTTTCTGCTATAAGTAATGTCGGAAAAAATCAAGCACTTTACTTGTAAGAGTTGTTCAAGAACTTTACAATGAATGGAACTAAACGAGTTCGTCCTGCTGCTGAGAAAAATGGACCTACCTCCTCTGCATCAGCTGATACGGATTCGAAGTTACCTAGCCCTAAGACATTCGCTAAGATGATGAAGTCAACACCGTTAACAAACAAATACCTGCTTGCTGAACAAGAAGAAGAGCGTGCTGCTGTATATGAGATCCCAATAGCAGTGAAACCGGATTTGGGCCCAGTGTTGGATAATCCTGTAAGCTCACCTTCATCGCCTGATGCATCTGCCTCAAACACTGTGGATAAAAGAGAAATAGTGACAGGCGGAACGTCTCTTCTATGCGAGACCCCGATATCCATCTATGACAACTCCAGGCCTAGAACGGATGCCCCAAAGAAATCGAAATTTTATCTGTGCCGCGTGCAGAGCCCGGTACTTGGATCCCTCAAGGCAGACTGGTCTTTAAAACCTCATGGTCTATGGGGGTCATGGGGTTATGTTTTCCGTTATGAGACCGGAGAGCTTTACCTGTACCAGCTGGACAAGGATGAGGAGCTTTCGCCGATATCGGATACATGCAGCCTCACCTATAATGACTGGGCAGTGCTAAGGCTCGCAATTCCTCGTGCCAATGAAGATATGGAATTGGCCTTAGAGCAAAATACAAGAGAAGATGAACCTGACCCTCGATCTGCAAAGAAAACCAGAAGACAGTGTTTCCCAACCGATACTGAAATTGGAAAGGGACACATTCTTTTCAGCGCAGTGTGGGAATCGAAAACTACTGAATCTGGGCGCTGGTCCTTAAGGGCGAGCAGACGGAGGGGCGAGAGCCTGAATTCCCCAGACCTGTTTGTGTTGGAGGCTTTCAATGTGGACTGTGGTGTATTCAGAACCATGCTGGCTCTCCCATTTGAGGCCTGGTCTGAGAAAATGACGGAAGTCGGGGATCGGATTTCAGAACTGTTCCGAAAATCTCGCTGCTGGCTCGATATTTTGGCAGTGAAGAAAACTCTGACATTTCCTGTCCTGCCATCCTCTTCTGGCCCGACCCTCTTCTGAGGACCCGCCCCTCTACCTTATATAACGAGACCGCTGCGAGGACTTCTGACACCAGACCTTTAGAATGGGAGAAGTAAGGAGCTATGGACTATGGGGATCAAACTGGGGCGAGTCCAGTTATTCTACAGAGAGCCTCTTCACTCCTCCGTCTCCTGGAAGCTACAACATGGGTCCATATTACCCGCCTTCTCCTGTTTTATACTCTTCCTCATCAGCATCATCTCCAGCACTCTCTCCTACAAAATTTCTGATACCGAGTACTCTAGCTGAAGAGGGTATCCCTCCGACAGCAGCAGCAGCAGCAGCAGCAGAGGACTCTGAGGAACCTTCTACCACCTACACCCAACCTCCAGCACTGGCAGCAGAGGATTCTGGAGAGCCTGCAACCGGCTACTCCGAACCTCCACCTTCTCCAATTCAACAAGAAGATGAAATTGATGGATGGATACCGAGCACGCTGATTGGTGGTGTAAAAACAGCCTTACTGCATCTATTCAGTTTAATCTGTGCCAAGTATGTCAAGGAAACCTGCTACGGCTGCAAAACAGATCACCCAAGCCAGCGACAGCATCAGTGCCTGGAAATACCGGAGGAAGAATATTACCAACTCCACTTTCATCGCATCACACAGCGACTCCTGACTCCACGATTCATTCCTGCTGTCCAGAAATTGCTGAAGCAGCGCCACATACAGGTTGAGGATGCAAAAGTGAAGATGATTGCAGAAACGGTTTTACACGAACTGAAATCGGCATTCGGAATCCAGACTGCAATTAACGACATGTATCAAAGCATGTCCACTGATGAAAAACTCAACCAGCTTCGTTCTGTTTCAGAGTGTTACACTCAGAATGAAAAGTAATCTCTCTTCTGTTTTGACTTGTATTTTTCTAGTTCTATAGATTTAGTTTAAGTATTATCCTTTTCTTCATCTTATTTAGCATGTTTAAGTATTTTACTCATTATCCTTTACTTGTGTTTTATGACTGATTGACTAGCATTAAATATATCTTTATACACGTATTATCGGTAAAACATTTAATTGTAATTTCTAGTAAATAATTGTACTGTTTGTGATTTCTTACTATTAAAGCAAGAATAAATCCTTTGTACTACGATCTGGTTTTGTCATTATTTATCATCCGTCCATCAAAGCAGGTGACACTAGGATGGCTGGGAAAAGGTTAATGAAAACGGTATATTACACTCCGTCACATCCCGGTAGTTTAGGAGGAATAGAGAGATTGAGAAGAGGTTTGGAGGATGAAACGGGAAAGAAGGTTAAGGTGGAAAAAGTACAAGGTTTTTTATCGGAACAAGACACTTATACTTTGCATAAACCTGCACGCATAAATTTCCCAAGAAACAGAGTTTTTGTCACGAGGCCTTTAAAACAGTTTCAAGCAGACCTTTGTGACATGCAAGCTTTGGCTGAGGAAAATGATGGTTATAATTACTTATTAACAGTCATTGACATATTTTCTAAAAGAGCATACGTACGAATTTTAAAGAGGAAGACTGCGGATGAAGTGGTAAAAGCCTTTGCATCCATTTTCAAAGATAGTCAGACTCCTAAAAAATTGCAAACAGATGCGGGTAAAGAATTTTTTAACAAAAAATTTAAAGCTTTAATGAAAAAGCACGGCATTGAGCATTTTGCCACAGCAAGCGAAACAAAAGCCTCGGTGATTGAAAGGTTTAATCGTACATTAAAAACAAGAATGTGGAGATATTTCACCGCTAATAATACCCGTCGTTACGTCGATGTTGTGCAAGACTTGGTGAAAAGCTACAATCACAGCTACCATGCAAGTATTAAAACTACCCCTATGGAAGTGAATTCAAAAAATGCCTTTCAAATCTTTCAGAACCTGTATGGTACGTCCTCGAGCACACGTCGCAAGAATGCCAAACCTAAGCTTAAACCCGGGGATCTGGTTCGATTATCTAAATTACGCGGCGTTTTTGATAAAAAATATGAGCAGAGTTTTACGGATGAAGTGTTTACTGTGGCTGATACCATACTCCGATCCCCTCCTGTGTATAAACTGAAAGATCTTGATAACGAACCAATTCAAGGTTCTTTTTATGAGGAGGAGCTTCAGAAAGTGAAACTGTGTAAAGATAAAATGTACCAAGTGGAAAAGATATTAAACCGACGCACCGTAAGGGGGGTTAAACAGGTTTTTGTGCAGTGGAAAAATTGGCCTCAGAAATTTAACAGCTGGATCAGACTGGCTGACCTTCAAGATGTATAAAAGACACCTGCAGTAAATCTTACACCTGACACAACATCATGGAGCGCTCGGTAGAGGATGAAGGGTTCTACGTTACTTTACCCTCAAACGCGGGTTTAAATGTTTTTAAGGATAATACCATTTCAAGTTTTCGTGTGAATTTAGCACAGCATATTAATTTAGAAGGTTCCTGGCAAGTTGCCTTGACAGAGATTTCTTATCCCCACACCTGGTATAATGTCCCGGAAGAATTAGCTTACTTTGAATGGAGGGATAGAAAAGTGAAAAAGGTGTTTCGGGAAAGTATTACTCACGGATACTACAAAAACGCAACACATCTGGTTGGAGAAATCGAAACTGTCCTTAGAGCAATAAAATCTGACATTTACTTTGAACCGATTTATACGTTTGTAAATAAAGTATTCTTTCAAGTAGGAGGACAATATCAAATACGTTTTCATGCTCCGATTGCTTACATGCTCGGCATGGAACCTGGAAAATGGTTAACTTTTGATAGAAAAGCTTCTCAACCAATGGACATGCAAGCAGGATTTTACATGATTTATTGTTACAGCGACGTGGTCGAACAGCAAATAGTGGGGGATAGTTATGCTCCTTTGCTGCGTACGGTTAAAGTGGACGGTAAATTCGGTGATATGATCACTCAAACCTTTAATCCCCCCGATTATCTTCCTGTGGCGCGGAAACATATCGAATCTATTCAAATAGAACTGAAATCAGACCAGAACGTTCCGATAGATTTTACCTATGGAAAGGCAATCGTGAAATTGCATTTTCGACCTGTGAGGTCACGAGGAAGCCTGAGATAATAACTGTATGAACTTCGATGAGAAACATTCGTATAAAATACGGCTGATGATAAGGTGATCATTCATACGGGCTCACCCTCGCAGCGTGAAAGAGAGTATTTACCTTAAGAGAAGAACTGTATAAATCAGGGGTAACATGAGTCAAATAAATCTGAGAGATGATCCTCACCGGTTTGTACATTATTACCATAACCAGGTAGGGGGCGCGTTACCTGGTTTCTATGGGGCGCCGGTGATGTACGGCAGAGGTATAGGGGCGGTATTCTCTAGATTATTCAGATTTGTGTCGCCCCTAGTCAAATCAGGTTTCGCCCTGGCTAAACCTCACTTAAAAAGAGCAGCCGCTAATATTGCCACAGATGTTCTAGGCAAAGCTATGAATAAAATATCTGGTTCTAAAGAGGGTCAAGAAGGGTCAGGAATTATGGTTCTGTCAAGAAGAGCAAGGACGCGCCCACCGGGAGAGCGTGCGCATAACTTACAAATACGTAGAGCACTGAAGCGAAAGAAGTCAAACGGAAGAAGGAAGGCTAAAGCGAGGAACTCTGTTCCTAGCAAAGATATATTTCAATAAAACATGGCTCTTTTGCATCACAAATCACCGGAATGTACTTTAGCCGAGTTAGATTTATTTTCAGCCCCTATGACCCAGCTATCTATAGAAGATAAGGTCTACACTGAAATTTTGCCGCTGTCGGCTCTTACGGACAACGGTCCTATCGAATTTATGATCCCGGGAGGAGAGAAATATCTGGACTTAAACGACACCCTGCTTCATCTACGCATCAAGATCACCAACGCCGATGGTAGCAACCTAGCTAATGACGCTGCTGTGGGATTAATTAATTATCCTCTTAACACAATATTTTCCCAATGCGACGTCACGTTGGGAGACCGTCTGATATCTCAGTCGAGTTCCACCCACCCTTACAGGGCAGTGATTGAAACTTTACTTAATTTCTCTCAAGATACGCTGAGAAGCCAATTTAGCGCAGGTCTTTTTTACAAAGATACGGCGGGAGCCATAGACTCTATAGTTGTAAATAATGGTCCAAACCAGGGTTTAAATAAAAGGGCCTCCTTCACCGCTGAGTCCAGAGAAGTGCACCTGTTGGGGGCACTGCATGCCGATATATTTTTCTGTGAGAGGGTGCTGCTTAATTCTGTGGATTTAAGGATTAAATTAACAAGAGCCAGCGATGCATTTTGTCTGATGGGAGCCCGTGACTCAACTTTTCGATTGAAAATTTTGGGGGCTTCTCTTTTTGTGAAAAAAGTATCGGTTTCTCCCGCGGTCCGTTTAGGACACGCTTCTGCTTTAATGCGGGGAAATGCGTTGTACCCACTTTCCAGAGTTAATGTTAAAACATATTCTATCCCTGAAAACTCAAGAATATGTACTCAGGAGAACCTATTTTTGGGGGCTATACCAAAGTATATAGTTCTGGGAATGGTTCATCACGAGGCCTTCACAGGAAGAAGGGACTTGTCACCTTTTCATTTTAAACATATGGACGTTGAGTACTTGGCTCTGTGCCAGGAGGGCAAACAGATCCCCGGCAAAGCTTTCCAGCCCCAATTCAACCAAGGAATATCGGTCAGAGAATTTTACAACATATTCTCTGCATCAGGCCGTCATCTTAAAGACCTTCCGCTGAGCATAGACCGAACTGATTTTAACCAGGGATACTCACTGTTTGTCTTTAATCTCAACCCTGGAGAGGACGCAGACGCATTATCACCGGTTTCTAACGGAAACTTGAGGTTAGAGATCCGGTTCAGAGTCCCATTACCACACACGACCACGCTAATCGTCTATACGTGTTACGATTCTATTCTGGAGATCAATTCTAAAAGAGAGGTTTTGGTGGATTATTATTAATCATGAATAATCATCAACTTGAGAGTCTGCTACACCAGCTGTTGGGGAAAGTATTTTGCGGAGTCTGGGCATGCGATGAACTGTCTTTGCTCTCACACGAGTACGCAGGACCCGCATATTTTATTGTGAACACGCATCCTGCTCACATGCCCGGAGAACACTGGCTAGCTCTTACTTTGGAAGGGAACGGTATTGCCACGTTTTTTGACTCCTACGGCTTTCGGCCAGACTTTGATTTCTATCCAACAAGCATCGTAAAATTTCTGAAAGACAGGTCTTCAAAAATAATATATCATAATAATCAACTTCAAGATACTCTGTCTGTTGTTTGCGGTCATCATTGTGTTTATTACTTATGTAATAGAGCATGTGGTTTATCAATGCAACAAGTGCTTGATTCATACCCCGGGGATGTGAAAAAAAACGATGTCATGGTTTCAGATTTTGTGAAAAAATATCAGCGCTGTGTAAAACACCAAAAGTTTTGTTCTTTTCACCACGGAACATGTTCTATGCAAATGTTTAAAGATTGTCACAAATTGTTAACATGATTTTCTAATATTAGTGTATTAAAACAAGAGACTGTACACCTGAAAAATTCTTTAATAAAATATTTTATTGGAAAAAAGAATTGTTGTCAGAGAGTTTATGGAGTAAAAGCAATCCAACGTGATGGTTTTGTTCTTTTACGCGTACTTTGTCTGTTTCTGATCTTATTCTGTAGATCAAATTTAGGGGATAAGATAAATTTCTTTTTACGAGTACTTTTTACATCCGTCACCTCATCCCCAAAATCAAATTTAGGGGTTAGGATAATCTTCTTTTTTTCTCTTCTGGAAGGGGTTTTGACACCGTCTGTCTTGACACGCAAATATTGTTCACGAGCTTGTGGATTATTAACAGACGATACCGGGAAATTTAATTCATCCAGTGTGGAAAGGAAATCGGTCCACCCTGCAGGCAGGAGGCTTTGGGATTTTCTTTTAAACGGGAGCAGAAGGTTTTTGAGTAAATCAACCAAATGAGAACCTTTCATGACATTTCCTTTATAAACAAATTCTGCTTTAGATGTCCAACCGCTGTTACTTTTGGACAGCTTTTTCAAAATGTATTCAGCATTTTTTCGATCTCTTTCAGGAAGAGCTTTCACAACTTCATTAGCAGTTTCATCCAATTCGGTAGTTTTTTGAATAGAATCATCTTCACGGTTTCTAAGTTCAAGATCATCCTTGGTACGCTGCACAGTCACAGAAAACTGTGGCTCTTCTAGTTGACCTTGCTTGATTAAAGATAGAGATCTTTGTAGCAAAGCATCATATTTCTTAATTTTCTCGTATGCAGTGAGCCCTGATTCATTCAAAATGGCTCTCATTTGAGAATCCAGATCCTCCTCCGCCGCATCTCTGATTGAAGTCTTTGAGGAGTTCAAATGTTTAAACTGATGAGGTGAGATGAGAAACATCTTTTGAGATGTTTTAAGAGCCATTGCTTTTGTTCTATCTGCTGAGGATTCCGCCCACTAAGTTTCCTATTAACGGAGTCAGAGCAGCTAGCAGGGGGAGAATAAATCCTCCTCCTTGACTTTTAAGAGCCAGCTGTTTACGCTTTAATCCGGTTCTTTTATCCGCCAACAGTCTGATAATTTTTCGCTGCTTTTTCAATTTCCGGTGTTGAGAAGGTGTTAGTTTAATATTTCCTTTTAGAATGTTCAGAGCAATCTCACATAAAGTTTTAAGAAAATCCGGTGAGCAATGAGCTAAAATATCTTTACGCTTCTGAGGGGTGGCCTGGTAAAGAGCCCTGAGCATCGGAGCATTCCTTTTTATGCGTGCAGACATTCTGACTTACTTTGATTTAGGTACATACACCACTGGCGATTCGCCGGGTAATATCCCCGTCCTTAACCTGTAACGTTCTGGGCAGCTAGGAGTAAGATCTACGATTAAATATCCGTGAGCTTCTTTGGTTGCGTCTTCAAAACTCTCCAGGAAACTTGCTTTAGCTGATGGGAAGACTTGACGCGCTAGTATATCCACCTGTAATTTATCTCGAGGGTTCTTAAAGAGCACCATATAATTACTGTTGAGACTAATGGTGCGGCTGTATTTTCCCTGTTGAAATACATTCTGGGTGAGATATAGAACAGACATATTTCTATGATGTCGATATTGGGTGAACAATTTGGCTACTTCAGGGTGGTTAGAAGCCTGGAAAATGACATCATCCAAAATGACCAAGTGACTTTGATTCACAGGGAATAATTCTTCGTCGTCAAAAGAATCAGGCAGTCCTTCCACAAATTTAATATTTTTATTCAGTTTTTGCAATTCAGCATATAATGGTTGAAAAGAAGTAAAAATCCAAACAATATTGTCCGGTACAACATTCATGACATGCTCAAGATTTTGCAACATTTTCCCTACAAAGTATGATTTTCCACAGCCACTTGCCCCCACGATCATACATGAGAAAGGTGAATTGAACCTAGGGTCAAAGTATACCTCTTGAACATCGTTGGAATAAGACATTTTTATTTTTTTATTTTTTCCTTGTCTCTTAAACTCTAATAACCAAAAGGTAGAGTTGAACCATCAGGAAAAAGCCTGCGTTTGTCATACACAACCTGAAACCTTTTAAGAAATGTCGCGTTTCTTAAAACGAACCCTTTTTTATCGCGTTTTATGGTGTGTTGCGGTGTTTTGATAACACCGTGTCGGGACCCCTCTAAGTACCCTCCCACCAGCTCTCTGATGCTGTCAAAATTGACTCTCTCGCTGCACTCATAAGTTTGAGTGATGCCTTTCACCCGGATCACCACTTTCTTTTGATTTTTTGTCTGGTAAGCATAACTTTTAGGCCCCGCTGCTACAAATTCCTGAATGGTGTCACCTCCTAATTCGTCGGTTAAATCACCGAGATAATTTCCCAGTTCTAGAGGACTCTCACCATCTTTTACCACATAGATCAGGCTGTCTGTGTCTATGTAGAGAATCTTATCCTGCACTCGCTCCAGACAGCTGAAAAGTTTTAAACGAGCATAAGCTGTGGTAAATGCTGCGATGAAAATATTATTTGATTTGTTAGGACGAATGATGCAACGTTTGCTGTAATTCCACTGGATCAGACAGGTTTCAGGGTTGATAAAGTGAAAGTACTTCACCACGTATTTACCTGAGAAAAAAAATTGAAATATTCATCAGGATCACTTACAAAGCTGGTCTGAGAGAGATCATTTCTTTGCGCAAACTTTCCCCAGAAGCTATTGAGACACAGTTTAGCTACTTGTCTTTTAGCAGGGTTCACCTCAATTTTCCCAGCATCTAGTTGAATACCTTGATTAATTTGATAATCTCTCACATATTTCAACCTGCTCTCCTGATCCATCGCTTCAGGGGGATAACCGCTGGCTTCCTGTTTCCCCTTCAAAAAGGTGTGAATGTAGCCTTTAAAGATCGAGCTACTGCTTCTCTCAAAATGCCAGACCTCAGTGATTTTTCCAAGACGATAACCGCATTGCAATGCTTTTTGAAACTCCGCACTCACCCAAACACCTGTCAGAGATCGAGCCTCGTCCTCATGGGTGCAGATCCCCGATTGATTGTTAATATCTGCACATGTGCGGCAAAGAGTGAAAACTAGCTTACCCCTAGATGTCTTGTAGGGTAGAACTGGAAAAAACAGGCCTCGTGGAGGATAAACGGTAGCTCTGATAAAACCAAAATAGTTGACTGGATCATCGAAATCTTTGTAAATGAGGGTGGGGTGACCTAGCGGATATTCACACGTAGCATTTACATAAGGGTAGAGAGATGTGAAGTCCACATAATGCACAGACTCACCCGGTCCAGCTGTGAACCTGAGCTTTAGAGCACAAGTTCGACCTCCGTACAGAGCGTTCCGAGGGACCAAAGGTTCTGGCGCATCAAATTTTTCCAGGAATCTGATTACCCCTGGATCAGACTTTTTCATTTCATCCCACTCATGTTCCCACACAGTCTCGACTCGAACACCATAAACGGCTTGCAGAATCTTAGATCTTTCAACCGTAGCTGCATAAATTTGTTCAAACGGTACTTTTCTCAAAGGACACACTTCAGTCTGCTTGAAACACCGAGGGCAGGCATGGTAAAGACACCCGTTGAAAGAGAATATGGTGGCTAAACCTGAGATTACTGCGAATCCGTCGACAAAATAGGGTCCGATTTTGCGTTCGCCCGAGTTTAGCGCGTGCTCAATATGTAAGTTCTCACTGTCCATCTTCCACTCTAGCCACTGAATTGAAGCATTGGAGAAAGTTTTGGACCCACGCCTGTAATCTACAGCGGATGGGATCGCCAAGGATTTCTCCGGAAGAAAATTGGTCACAAAAACCTGCATGCATGCAGAAGCAATTGTGATGTTCTTAAAGGGATCCACATTTGTCTCCTTAAAAAACTCCTCTCTGAATTTAACACAACCTTGAAAAAGAATGTCCACATCATTTTTGCAATAATGCAGGGATTCTTTCTCAAAGTCAAAAATGCCTTTGGATGCTTCACCGTACCAGTCAGTAATTTTCTGCCTCTCATCAGGATTCATAAGTTTGACGCCGTACGAATCTAAAGGAGGAAACACACCCACATACTTGAGATGCTCTTCAGCGGAAAATTCGTGGGGAAAATATCCTTTCGAGCGGTCATGGAAGCCCAGTGCTTTCGGCATGGCACTCAGTTTCATAGTCAGAAATGACAGGCTATCAATAAATTTCAATTTGTAATCGGGGTCTGTAAAACAAAGAACTTTTCCTCCTTGCATGATTAGAAAAGGCTTGATACCTAACTGCACCATAGAGTTAAGCAATAAATAACTATCAAACCCACGTGCATTATGTGCGATGAAGGTGTGTCCCTTAAACATTGGTCTTCGGAAATGAAGAAGGAATTGCTGTGCACAATCCAGGCCATAAGCGTGCCATTCAACACCTTTAACAGTTTTTGAACAGACTAGAAAGGGTTTATGTACGCCGCTCTGATCGACAAATGTTTCAAAATCGTAAAACACTAGTTTGTCATGAAGTTTGTCATCAATAGTACTGGTTTGAATGTAGCATTGATGATCGTTAAGAGTTACATCTGTACCAGGAGGTAGATTTTTTTCACCGCAAATGACACATTTTGATTCGCAAATGTGTAAAGTTTTCTCTTTGTTCATAGGAACGCGATACAACCTTTTACACGTAGAACAAAATTTGATCGTCTCGCAATCGCTTACACGCATTTCAGCATGAGGTCTGTTGCGAGGTTCTTTGTGCCTATCGAAGCATGTAGAGTTTCGACATATTCTGTTACAGTCATCGCAGTGTACTGGGTTGTACTGCAATTGTCTGCAGCTGTAGCCACAGCAGACACCACAGTAACCTTGGCAATGATGGGTGTTAGAATTATTATGACCGCCGTAACAAAATTTGCAAATATATCTCGACCCGGTAAAACCTGCAAGATTCCTAATGCCATAGAAGTGATTATTATGGAGGAGGAGAAAGCAGGGATTTGAACGATTTTGGAAATCTGTTTCAAATTTAGATAAAGCCCTATCTTTTGAGGTTCGATGAAACACTACAATTTTTCTTTGTAGAATGTTTTCAAACTTTGCGACGTCGCTGAATGTAACCGCTGTCTGATCAGTTAGACCTGCCTGATGCTGCCACTTTCTTCCCTGTTCAAGAGCTTGTTTATCTGTAAATTCAGGGTGAGCTACATGTGCAAGGCTGGTAGCAAAACACAATTTATTTCCTGTATTTTCTACAATATACAGGTGACGCCTCTTCTTATTAATCAATTCACATTCCAATGTTCTTTCAGCCTTACGTTTTGAACCTCCTGTAGGATTCCCGACTATCTGGAGAATCAGCTCCAAATTACTTTCTGAGGGCAGCTCTGCATTAGATTGAACCAGCTCATCTAAAAATTCCTCAAATGCAGGCAGGATTGCGTCGTTATCAGTAACGGAGATATTTATGTGATGAGAAATATTACCCCACACTAATTCTAACTGTACAACGTCATTACGATCAGCTATTGATCTTGCAGTATTAGCCAGATCAGTTAAAACATTCATAACTGCGGTGTAGAATTCAGCGATGTCAGGTACAGTTTGGGTTGGAGGCGCGATTGATAACGATCTCCTTATTTCAATGTTATTGAAACGCTGACGTTCAATTCTCTGATTTTGATCTAGATTACCTCCTCGCTGCTGTTGCTGCTGTGCTTGATCATCTGCTGCAGAAACTGTTTCAGATGGTGACATAGATTCAGTATTTTGAAAACCTTCATCTAATGAAATGCTAGACGAAGTAGCCGATGAACCAACGGGCGAGTTTTGCGGAGATATACAGTTATTTAAACCGCGGACTGCATCGTCAATTTGTCTGAAATAGTCTGAGACTTCAGATGCGTTTAAAATATCAGAGATTGGTGATCTAGCAGGGCTAAGAGCAGGGCTCTGTGAAAAGTTATTTTCACCGGTATTCAAAGCTGAAGCGATTGTTTGTAGAATCTGGATGGAATTAATAATTTGTTGGGAATAATCTGATTGAGATTCTGTATTTTGAAAAGTTTCATCCAACGCAAATGAGGTAGCCGGTGAACCATTGGGTGAGTTTTGCGGAGATATGTAGTCATTTAAACCGCGGACTGCATCATTAATTTGTCTGAAATAGTCTGAGACTTCAGATGCGTTTAAAATATCAGAGATTGATGATCTAGCAGGGCTAAGAGCAGGGCTCTGTGAAAAGTCATTTCCCCCTGTATTCAATGCTAATGCAAGTGTTTGCAGAGTTTGGATATTGTCAGCTATTTGTTGAGAATAATCTGATTGAGATGATTCAACTCTAGCTTGTTGATGTTCCATTCTTTACTGAGTTATAAGAGACAAATCATACATGATTCATTTCACAATCACCTTTGCATCGGAGGAAAGATTATGCAACACTGTTCTGCTGGCTTGTAGCAGGATTTTAACTTGTTCTCGGTTGCGAGCCAGAGCTTGTCGTCGTCGTCGTCCTCTGTCCGTAGGAGGTCTGTCCAGCAGCATGAAAGATTCTGCAATAAATAATTAGGAATAAACTTCTAGCAGCTATGAAATGTGATTTTACTAGATAAATTCAAATAAAATACCTGTAATCATTCCATCTAATAAAACGGTTCTGAATTGGAGATTATGTGCTCTCCTCTTCCTCTCCCAGCCCCTGAGTCCGGAAGCTGTGGAATATATTTAATATGATTACAATCAGTTAGGTAAGGCCGAATTAAAGCATTACTGAAAAAGTATTTAAAAAATAAATAAAGTAGATTAGGATAAAGTAAATACAAAAAATAACATAGAATAAATTAATAAATAATTTTTTAAAAAAAAAAGCATGTAGCATGTTAGAGGGGGTAGTGAACAAACATTGCACTTTAATTTTACAATAAGACAAACTGGAGTCTCCAACTTGACAAGAACGTAGCTCTTGGCGACTTGTAAGGTTTTTTTAAATTTTTATTATTTTTTTATTTTTATAGTGGTATGTGTGGAAATAAATACACACGAACTCCTTTTTATTACGTCTGCTTTCATGTCCGGCTTTATGTCAACAAGACATACACACGCACGCAGAGAGAGAGCAAGGGATCTTCTGCGGGTGGGGGGATCGCTCACCCACCCCTGGCCATCGGCTGTTATGTCCTGGAGACAAAAAAGCGCATGCACACACACACACACACCCCTCCCCTCTGCTGTCTCTGTGTGTTGGGGTGGGTTGAGTAAAGTTTTCAGTGAAATGTTCCCAGTGTAGAAAAATATTCACACCCCTCCCCATGTTTCGTATTTTAAGGTGTTATAAAGAGAAACTTTATTAGAGTTTACGTTACGGATATATATCTTTCTTTTAACTTAAAATAACAGTTTGAAAATTGGGACTTGCATTGGAATCAGACAAGAGAAGCATTAAAGGTATATATCTTTATTATCTAAAACAAATAATTAAACTTACATGGCTGGAGAGAATTAGTAGGCCTCTCAGGTAGCGCTTCTGGTTCCGCTTCAGGATCTGGTTCCGGTTCCGCTTCAGGTTCTAGCTCCGGATCCGCTTCAGGTTCTGGTTCAGGTTCAGGTTCTGCTCTCTGTTCGATGTCTGGCCTTGCCCTGGCAGCCTGCCGTGGTGTGGGAGGAGGCGTGACGGAGATGAAATCAAATCTCTGCCCTGAAGGCAGGTCTGCCACAGGTTCGTCTTCCGATTCAGACGAGATGAGAATTACGTCTTCATCACGGGTTATGCCTGTAAAATGACGAAAAAATAAATAATAAAAAAAAAAAACAGTTTCTTGATTGGTTAAGATAGTTGTTTTAAAAACAGAAAAAAAACTTACTGTGTACTCCTATCTGAACAGAACCGGATGGTGTCAGAGCCGTATTCACCAGCTGTGATGATCTGATAGCTTCAGAGTCAGTTCTTTTTTTATTCAATGACAAGCGGTTCTTCCTAGGATTCTCCCGGTTATCTGTAAATATTAGAGTAAAATTAGAGTAAATGTTTTATTTTCTCGCTTTTAGAATTCTGGTTACAGAGATATTAAATTACCAATTGTATTGTTTAATCCTGTGTGGTTCTGGTATGTCTCCTGAGTATTGGCAAGATCTGTAAGCAAATAATATTTTAAATTATGTTACAACTCTGGCTAAAAAAGAAAAAAAAGGTATGCTGAAAACAAACTTACCGCTTATAAATTCCGACTCTAAGACAATGTTTGGATCTTCTGAGACTGCCCCTAAAAATAAGAAAATCATTATTAAGCATGATGCATTTCTGTATATACATATATATATTCAGTATATGATTAGAGAAAGACAATTTGAGAATTGTATTTACTTACGATCGAACAACGTGGATAGAACCTGAGAACTTATAGCTGCAGATCTTCCTGTAAAGTCAGACATAATTCAAAATAATACTTCTTTAAAGAAAATTAACAAGTTTGGAAATACAGCTGGATTTGTAACAAAAGTCAGTCGAAATTCTGGAGAGCTGTGATTCTTACCCTGAGATGACGTCTGCTTTTAAAAGAACGCGTGAGGTATATGTCCAGCTTTAAGTCTTGTCACACACGCAGGCAGAGAGCAAGGGGGGGGGGGGGGGGGGGGGGGGGGGGTCCTCTGTGTGGGAGGGGTCACTACTGACCCGCAGCTCATATCATATCATCAGATTCTGAGACTTGCATCATTAGAGCCACCTAGGCCTGTTTAGCCCCTGTCAGATATTCTTCATAAATAAATTTACAGATGAGGAACATTTCCTGACATGTATTACACTAGCAACTGTTACAGAAAAAAAATCTATGAGTTTAAATGTATTTAAACCAAGATTTACTATTTTGGAGAAAACATGAAGCAGTAGGAAGATCAGCGCTGATTCAACAGCAAGAAAAAGATTGAACAAAATCATTCACAATGATGCCGGACCAAATTCTGGAAAAGTCTGGACAAATTCTTTAACTGCGGAAAGATATAAGTTAAATTTGAGTAGGCCTGTTTACTGTCTGTCACATATTCTTCAGAAGTACGTGTACAAATGAGGAACATTTACTGAAACGTTTCACACTAGCAAGTGTTACAGAAAAAGAAAATCTATAAGAGTTTAAAATTTAAGCGATGAAGGAAATCACAAACTCATAGTCAGCACTGATGTGTTTTTTAATTTGCTCACAAGTGGTCACATGTGCCACTGGCACACAGATGGAGTGCTGCAGATCCTGAGAGCTGATAGCTGATAGTCAACCAGTATGGTGATCAGAGGTCATCATCCTGAGGGGCTTTTAACCCACCTCACACTTCTGTTTAAAACCAGAGGTAACTACAACAATGCCTCACACAGATGGTAAGATCCCCTCTCGGGCGTAGAATCTGGGCACACAGATGGAGTGCTGCAGATCCTGAGAGCTGATAGCTGATAGTCAACCAGTATGGTGATCAGAGGTCATCATCCTGAGGGGCTTTTAACCCACCTCACACAGATGGTAGGACCGTATCTCCCGCTTCACATATCAGGAAGATATTCTGTTTAAAACCAAAGGTAACTACAACACCCCAAATCTATTTAAATATACTATAATGTTATATTATTCTAGATTATCTAACACTTATTGTTTTTTCATACTTTAATTGTATTATTCTTAAAACTCAATGTTTTTTCATACTTGTACTATTTTTAAAACACATAGCGGGAATAACAGATGGCGTAACAGATGGAGTGGGGGATGGGTGGGGGGGGGGGGGGGGGGGGGAGGGGGGGGGGGGGGGGGGGGGGGGGATTAATAGCAATCAATTAATTAGGGTCTTTAATTACTCATCCATCAAACTCCGATTAAATTTTGACAGAAGGGTGCCTATAGAGTCTCTCTCACAACATCCACAATATCCACAACATCCACAACATCCACAACATCCACAACATCCACAACATCTACAACATCCACAACATCCACCACATCCACAACATCCACAACATCCACCACATCCACAACATCCACAACATCCACCACATCCACAACATCCACAACATCCACCACATCCACAACATCCACAACATCCACCACATCCACAACATCCACCACATCCACAACATCCACCACATCCACAATATCCACCACATCCACAACATCCACCACATCCACAACATCCACAAGATCCACAACATCCACAACATCCACCACATCCACCACATCCACCACATCCACCACATCCACCACATCCACAACATCCACAACATCCACCACATCCACAACATCCACCACATCCACAACATCCACCACATCCACCACATCCACAACATCCACAACATCCACCACATCCACAACATCCACAACATCCACCACATCCACCACATCCACCACATCCACAACATCCACCACATCCACCACATCCACCACATCCACAACATTCACAACATCCACCACATCCACCACATCCACAACATCCACCACATCCACAACATCCACCACATCCACAACATCCACAACATCCACCACATCCACCACATCCACAATATCCACCACATCCACAACATCCACCACATCCACAACATCCACAAGATCCACAACATCCACCACATCCACAACATCCACCACATCCACAACATCCACCACATCCACCACATCCACCACATCCACAACATCCACCACATCCACAACATCCACCACATCCACAATATCCACCACATCCACAATATCCACCACATCCACAACATCCACCACATCCACAACATCCACAAGATCCACAACATCCACCACATCCACAACATCCACCACATCCACAACATCCACAACATCCACAAGATCCACAACATCCACCACATCCACAACATCCACCACATCCACCACATCCACCACATCCACCACATCCACAACATCCACCACATCCACAACATCCACCACATCCACAACATCCACCACATCCACAACATCCACCACATCCACCACATCCACAACATCCACCACATCTACCACATCCACAACATCCACCACATCCACAACATCCACCACATCCACCACATCCACAACATCCACAACATCCACAACATCCACCACATCTACCACATCCACAACATCCACCACATCCACAACATCCACCACATCCACCACATCCACAACATCCACCACATCCACAATATCCACCACATCCACAATATCCACCACATCCACAATATCCACCACATCCACAACATCCACCACATCCACAACATCCACAAGATCCACAACATCCACCACATCCACAACATCCACCACATCCACAACATCACAACATCCACAGATCCACACATCCACCACATCCACAACATCCACCACATCCACCACATCCACCACATCCACCACATCCACCACATCTACCACATCCCCAACATCCACCACATCCACAACATCCACCACATCCACAACATCCACAACATCCACAACATCCACAACATCCACCACATCCACAACATCCACCACATCCACAACATCCACAACATCCACAACATCCACAACATCCACCACATCCACAACATCCACCACATCCACCACATCCACAACATCCACCACATCCACAACATCCACCACATCCACAACATCCACCACATCCACAACATCCACAACATCCACCACATCCACAACATCCACCACATCCACAACATCCACCACATCCACCACATCCACAACATCCACCACATCCACAACATCCACCACATCCACCACATCCACAACATCCACCACATCCACAACATCCACCACATCCACCACATCCACAACATCTACCACATCCACAACATCCACAACATCCACCACATCCACAACATCCACCACATCCACAACATCCACCACATCCACAACATCCACAATATCCATGTCTCCTTAAAAGTGTCTTAAGAATTTACAAACACAAGAAGGATTTATTATCAGGCTATCAGGCGATGCTCTTTTTGAACAGTGGATTGATTACATAATAATAATAATAATAATAATAATAATAATAATAATAATAATAATAATAATAATAATAATGTTTCTTCCTGACATAAACAAAGAGCAGATATGACATTTCTGCTAATGCATGAATAAACTTTTTTTTCTTAGAAGCAATAGCTATAATAATGCAGAAAAGTCAGAAGACATGTTTCTTTTTGTCCATCTGTCCCTCCGTCCGTCTGTTTGTCCGTCCGCAGTGATTAGGCAAGAGGAGGATACACCTTGGACGGATCGCCAGGACAACACAGAAACACAGAGCACTAACCACCAACCATGCTCTCACACACTCGTACCGAGGGGCAACTTAGACCCTAATTGCCCTAACAGTTGTGCTCTTGGACTCTGGGAGAAAGCCAAAAGTAGTTTGCGTTTATTCCACCATGCGGCCCCGTGAGTACAGGAAGAACAATGATTTATTTATCATTATTAGAAGCTTTTAACAGTGGGGTACTGCGAATTTAGAGGAACAAAGTTGGCATCATTTCTAATTTAAGACATCAGAAATTACATAAAACTTTCAAAACATGAAGAGGCTATGTCTCCTTAAGCAGGTAAAATAATGTCTTAGCTGAGGAATAACTTCTGTTTGAAGGAAAAACTTTAAAAAATGTAAGAACAAGAAAACTTAAGTGCAAAAGTCTAGGAAGAAAATGCAGAAAATCATGTTTATATGTATATAAACTTTATTTTTGCTTCTTCCATGTATCTACTAACAGAATATAAGTGCATGTACAATTTGTCTATGATGTAAATATTAGTTATTTACATCAAAGTGGGTGTGATGCCACTTGAACAACAGGAGATGAGTCCAACATTTATCAGAGGAGGTGCCATGCTTCAATCCTTTCTGATGGGAAATTGAATTTTTCAGATTACAATTTTGTATCAAACTGAATTGAGAACAAACAGTAAGTTTTGTGAAGTCATAATTTTAAGCACAGAACCAAGAGGATTGCGGAGTAGCGACGAGCGCTGGGTGTTTCCCTCCAAGCGGTCTCTGGTCCACTTGGTGTTCATGTGTTCAAACAGCACCAGAGTTCACTTTAACCAAACCAAGACCGAGTTTGTACAGACCAGAGTTCGACTGCGTGTTCACACCGAACGGACTCAGCAGGCCTGGTTGAATGCAGCCCAGATGAACTCCTTTTAGCGATGGAAGACATAATCTGCTTTAGATCTTTGAATATTTGTAAAAGCAAATGTAAACATGAATTCTAAATTAATTCATCATCACAATATTCAAATGTTTCACAATCCTCAATCCCTTGTTGGTTTGGACAGTTTCACATAACAAATCTACATGAGTTCAAGATCAAAATCTGTGCAGATTATGAAGATCAGCAGCAGGATGTCCCTCCTTATAGACATTCACAGTTTATTGTGAGACATGATAGTTATGTTATTTTTTTCAGGCCTTAATCAGAATAACAGCATAAGACATGAAGTCTCGCAGTAACCCAGATCTGCTCAGAGGGAGGAAAGCTCTGCATGATGAAATGTTTGTGTTTCATGCTGTGATTAGTTAGATACGAAAACATCATAAAATGTTTTGTGAAACCCCCAAAAAGATTCTAAAGGAGTTAATGTTACCTTCATATATGAACTCCAATATTATCCAGTATGAGAGAAGACAAAGTTTAAGCAATATAACTAAATATTCATTATTTTTATTTCTGAGATGAAAACGTATCCCTTCTTTTACAGCAACTGTAAAAAAAAGGATTTGTTTAGCTGTCAAAAGAAAAACAAGGCACTCAAAACCTGAAATACGTGTCAAAGACTGCTGAGCTAAAAATTGGTGTAAAAATATTTTGAAAATTGATCACTCATGAACAGCGGCGCCGCATGGGGAGAAAAGTTATGACAATTCCAAGGGCCCCTGACCAACAGGGGGCCCTACACAATTTAAAATTGTTTTATTTGTTTATAGAAATTTTAAAAACTGTGGCCCATTTCAATTACAAAATTAATTATATTGTGTTTTTTAAAATAGTTTCTAGCAGTAAAAATTAAATGTTACCCCTCATGTTACCTGTCTGGGACCAATAAGCACACATCTGTATTTGCCCTGAACTGGATGAAATGGTTCGTTGTTGCTTGGCGCTTGGTGGTGACGATGTTCAGCAGCAGTCAGTAGAAAACAAGAACGACTGTGGCTGTTACTATGCTGCTAAGTGTCAGGTTTGAATCACCTGGAACATTGAAAAAATGCAAGAAACAGGAAAAGACAAGAGACTTGGATTCTTTTCACTCGCGAGGAGAACAGACAGAGATGTGCTTCAGTTACAATCTCCACCTTTTCTGAAAGTTTCACGACTGTGTTTCGATGTTTTTTACAAAATGAACATCTAAAAACGGTTGCATGAGTTTGTATAACATCCATGTTTCTCAGGGCAGAAACATCTTTTG